>NC_047664.1:5670474-5815474 GCF_011762505.2 Arvicanthis niloticus | reverse complement strand
CCAGCTAGTTTTATGTCAGTTTGACACAAGCTAGAATTATCTGAGAGGAGAGAACTTTAACTGAGAAAATGCTTCCAAAAGATCCAGTTGTAGGCAAACCTGTAGAGTATTTTCCTAATTAGCTATTGATATTGGAGAACCCAGTCCATTGTGGTTGGTGCCATTCTTGGGCCGTAGTCTTAGGTTCTATAGGAAAGCAGGCTGAGCAATCCATGGAGAATAAGCCAGGAAACAGCACCTTCCATGATCTCTGCATCAGCTCCTGCTTCATATTCCTGCCCTGTGTGGGAGAGTATCTTGACTTACTTCAGTGATGAACTACAATATGGAAATAAAAGGCAATCAAACTCTTTCCTCTCCAACTTGGCTTTAGGTCATGGGGTTTCAATGCAGTAATAATGACCTTAGCTAAGACAGGAGCTGATGCATGTGATCATCACGGGCACCAAGGCACATGCATGATACACAGAGACATATGCATGAAAACACTCACACACATAAAAAATTAAATAAATATTTTTTAAAAGAAAGGAAAAATGTAAAACTATTCTGATTAAATAAAAGAACCCTCAGAAAGTTTGAGTCCCATGAGGCATTCACCCACTCTGTCTCCACAGCAGTATCTATGGATTGTTGTGTGTCCTCTAAAACTTTAACAATTTGAAAATGGTTCCTAATACAATGACCTTTTATTGTGTCTTTAAGGGGTTAATTAGATTTACACAAGACGATGAGAGTGGAGTCCCACAGTGTGGTCTGTGTCCTCATTAGGGGAAGACTCAGCAATGTAGACTCTGTCATGAGAGGGCCCTGAGAGAAGGTGCCCAGACAGGAAGAGCCTATGACAGAACTCTCCCCTTAGACTTTCACACTGCAGTGTGTGGAGACACATTTAGTTTTAAATTCACTGAGCCTGCGGTATTTAATCATGGCAACTCAACCACCCATCACTTCAGTTTAACTAACAAAATTGGTAAGTATCATTCCTAATATAGAGATAAAGAAAGATAAATAAAATTCCAAGGGGGTTTTACATCCAGTTAGCCACATTGCTTCCATAGATGAGTAAGAATGAAAACATGAACTAGTGGAACAATCTCTACTCAATAGCTTACCACAGGTATTGCCCATAGAGTCATCTTTAAAGATGATTATTCCTAAAATAGGACAACCATCTTCTTGCATGGTTTCCAAGAGCGTAAACAGATAAATTCAGTCATGATTATTTATGAAGAAATAATTTGTGTCCATGTGACAAGGGATAGTAAGCAGGAAGGAGTTAAAAGCCCCTGCAGTAATGTATTTCCTGGATGTGTGTGTTAGGTTTGCCTAAGACAAAAGCCATGATTTAGATCCTAACATCATGGCACATATGACAGTCAGGAGTAAGTGACTCTCCTTATATAGGTAAATAGTGGATGGATTTCCCGATCAGATGAGGGAACTTACTGGAGACAAGTTTTCTCCTATGTAAAGAATTCCATTCTTTTTACCAACAACCAAATTAAACTAACATGTTGTAAAAGACAGAATGGGATTGAGACTGTAAAGAGCAGGAAGACTGGCCTCCAGGTCTCCCAAAACTTGGGAGGCAGAGGCAGGAAGACTGCTGCAGACTGAGGCTAGCCTGGGCTACAGGACAATGCTTGGCCTGTCAGGTTACAACTTTGGCCATACCTTTGGGTAGCCCATGACAGAACACAGAACAGCAGGCCTGGGTTCTCCCTCCTCTCCTGAGGAGCCGCTCCTGCATGTCAAGGCTCACCTGGTTTACCTCCACTCTGGTAAGTGCACACTTTCTCTCTCCACTCTTCCCTTCCCCAACACATCTGATCTCAGGTGGCAGGTATCTTCCCTCCTTCTCCCTCTCCCTCTCCCTCTCCCTCCCTCTCTGCTTCTCCCTCTCTTTCTCCTCCTTCTTCTCCCTCTCCCTCTCCCCCAATAAATTGTCCTCCAGTTCCCATCTGTGTTTTGTTTTCATTGACAAAACCAAGAACTGACAAAGGGAACCCTGTGGCCCTGGCTACAGTTCACTATATGCCACATCTTCTTACTGAAATGACTTTTAAAATATTTTAGTTATAGATTAACAAATTATAGTTAAATGTATAAGGTATAAAAGAAATATAATTCATGAAAACTTTTGTGAAATAATTTACTCAAACTAACTGAAGTGATACCCATCTCTACATCAGTCTTATGGTTCCTCATTTGAAATATATACTCAGAAACCTGGAAGTGTGTATTGTATTTGCTGAATTGAATGTGCCATATAAGTTATTTCAGTAGAAGAGAATGTTACTTCTCCAGGTTAATGAATTTTATACTCTTAGCCCAAATGTCTCTCTTCAATGAACACCATCTGGCAGCCGCTATCGTCAGCCATTCTGCCTGGAAGTGAATCGCTGTACAATCCACAAGTAAGTGAAACTTCTGTGTGTCTCTCTGTCCTTGGAGTCTTTTACTTTGCATGATATTCTTTTTTTTCCTTTAGAATTATTTTATTAAATCATAAATGTACAACAGCTTCTTTACACACACACTTGTTTTCATAATACTCTTTAAATCTTCAATTCTATTCTTTATTGTTGAAATTCCCATTTTCAAGAGAAGCACATTACAGTTCTCAGTTTCTTTGCCAGTTATCTGTTGGCAGACACTTAGCTTCCTTAACATGGTCACTGTGTGCAATGCTCCAATGAGCGTCAGGCTACAGATGCATTTTGGGAAGTTATTTCAGATATGATTGTTAGTGTGCTGTGATGGTTTGTATATGCTTGGGCCAAGGAGTGGCAGCTTGGCTCTGTTGGAGTAGGTGTGCACTGTGGGTGTGAGCTTTACTATCCTAGCCCTAGCTGCCTGGAAGAGAGTATTCTTCCAGCAGCCTTCAGATGAAGATGTAGAACTCTCAGCTCCTCCTGCTTCATGCCTGACTAGATGCTGTTATGTTCCTGCCTCGATAATAATGGACTAAACCTCTGAACCTGTAAGCCAGCCACAGTTAAATGTTGTTCTTATAAGAGCTGCCTTATTCTTGGTGTCTGTTCACAGCAGTAAAACCCTAACTAAGACATATGCACAGGATAAATTTCTGAGTCTAATTATTTCTTTTAATGCCAATTCCTTCCTATTCTGTTGCTATCTCAACCCTATGAGGATATTGAGCCAAAGGGCTCATATGTCACAAAATTCAAATCCAGGTTCCAGTTGCACTGCTTGGATAAAGTGCAAAGGCAATGCTGGGTCCAAACATGAGAAGTAACTTCTGTCCTTCTGAACATTATCGATGGTTCAAATGCTAATATTGACCCTGAAAATAATTTAATAGATGATGTTGAGGAAGTGTTTCTATCTGTCCTGTTCAGGTTTCTGTTGCTGTGGTAAACACTATAACCAAACAACCTTGGGAGAATGGGGTTTATTTGCCTTACATATCCCAAGTAATGCTCCATCCCCAAGGGAAGTCAGAACAGAAATTCAAGGCAGGAACTCGGGGACAGGAATCGAAGCTGAGGCCATGGAGGAATGCTCCTACTGCCTTGCTACCCGTGGCTTGCCCAGACTGCTTTCTTATACAACTCAGAGCCACCTGCTCTGGGGTTGCACTGCTCCCAATGGGCTAGCCTCAACCACATCAATCATCTGGCCTACAGCCAATCTGACAGAGGCATTTTCTCAACTGTTCATCTTCCCACATGACTCTTGCTTGTGCCAAGTAGACAACTGAGAAGCCCACCAACCAAAAGGAACAAGCACTACTCAGAAAGCATGAAATAAACTATACACAAAGGCCATTTTCACACAGTTCAATTTCTTCTAAAACGCTCACTGTAAGAGAGGAAGTGAAAAATACAAAGAGTATCCCACAATTTCTAAAAGCCAATGTAGAAACAGCTAATAAAGCTCTTTTTATGTTTGCATTTTCCAAGAACATTTCCACTTCGAGTTTTTCAGGGTTCATTTCTGAATGCTTCCTGTGAGTGTCTACACCTTCCTTCCTGTGACCTAAGCTGTGCTGGGTTGAGATGTGCCCTCTACACAGGCACAGACAAGTCCTAGCAGGATTGGAAAATGTTCAGACTTCAGAGACGATGCCTGGGAACAGCTGTAACAATTGTCTCTGTGCAGACTGATGGCCAATCCACACAGTTGGAAACTCACTGAAGAACTGGTTTTATTCTTCTTTCTTTCAAAACGAATTTTTTTTCCACACATCAAACAGATTTATGGGGCTGGGCAGGTGGCCTGTTCAGCAAAGTGTCAGCCATGCAAGCATGAGGACAAGAGTTTAGAGCCAGAACCAATGTGAAAGGGAGGCACATACTTCATACCTGTACTACACAGACGAAGGATACAGAGGTGGATCTTAGAGCTCATTGGTCAGCCAGCCCAGCCAATCACTAAGCTCTAGGTTGAGTGAGAAACCTGTCTTGGAAGAAATGGTGGAGACTCATCAAGGAAAACCTAGCCTCAACCTCCAGCCTCAACATGGAGACATATGCATGTTGACACACATGTACATGTATACACACCTACATAAACATGGATGAAGCCCACACAAGAGTGTAGATAAAACATACACCACTGCATACTTACACCCAAATACACACTCATGAGCACTAACACACAGTCTTTCTCCCATATTTATACATATTCACAAACACACACTCTCACAAACATTCTCACATATGCATAAACACTCACACACTGACACACACCTCACATACACGTGCTCACACAGATTTTCCATCATGCACACACACTCACACACACTCACACATACCTCACATACACATGCTTTCACCATCATACACACACACACACAGAGAGAGAGAGAGAGAGAGACAGAGACAGAGACACACAGAGAGAGAGAGAGATTGAGAGAGAGAGAGAAGCTTCTTGAAGTTTCTTTACTTGTCAAACCTCTTAGCCAGTGTGAGGTACCCTTCTCTGTGGATGTGTAGCAGGGAGCACAGTTTTGAGCAAAGCATTTGCCATACATAAATTTTAGTGAGAATTCTGACAGTGGTGATGCTGCTGAGAAACTGTTTGGAACGTGTTATAGTTTAACATAAACAGATATCTTTAAGGCCACATTATAACTCAAACTAGACAGTGACCACAAAAGTGACATCTACATGAGGAGTCAGAATAATTGAATCGCATCCTGCTACCCAATACTCACGTTCAAACAAACCAAATATATTCAAGAAAATTGGCCATGAAGCAACAAATGCAGAATAAATTTGTAAGCTAACACCATTCATATCAATAGAATAAAAAGGCAGCACAGAGAAGAAGAGAAATGTATGTGCATCATGTATCTGGTGAGGAGTTCATATTTGAGAAACAAAAATAACTATAACTTAATAGCAAGGAAGAATCCAAGGCCAATGAGATGGTTTGGCAGATGATGACTATGACAAGCTTGATGACCTGCAAGCAATCCCTGAAACCCATGTGGTGGAGGGATCAGCTCTTGTAAATGGTCCTCTGTCCTCCACATTCATGCTGTAGGACATACATACCCACAACATACACACACTAAGTAAATAAATACATAATTTTGGAATGAAAAGAAAATATTCCAATTTAAAATGGGAAAACAGATTTTTACAAAGAATTCATAAAACATCCAATGGGTACTGGTTCATTTTCTTCTAAGGTACCTTGTTCAAAGCAAGAACAAATATGTTTGGGTGAGAATGTGGACATTCTTGAGCCCCTGTGTTCTGCTGGTAAGAATATAAAATAGTACAGTGGAGTGGAGACAGGATAGCATTGCCTCAAAGAACACAATGGCCTTACAATATGTCAACTCTAGCCCTCTCTCATAAGGACAACATTCCAGGGCTCAAACACATGTATTGCATACTCAGCAGCATCAGTCATAGTAGCCAAAGGTGAGAGAAAACTGCATTTCCAGGCTCAGATGAATGAGAAGCAACAGCATGAGCACACAATGGACAATTATTCTGCCTCCCAGAGCCCAAAGAAACGTCACACCTGGCACACTTTATGCACCCTGAAATATGCATATATTACAGTAATGGAATCAAGTCAGCCAGAGCAAAAAGAATCTAATTAAACCAACAACAAACCACAAACACTTTATAACTCCAATTCAGGGTCCAACATTGGTCATATTCAAAGGCAGATAGTACAGTTGGGGTTGCCAGGAACTGAGAGTGTTCAATATGGAGTGGGGGAGTCTTCTCTCAGAGCTATGGGACTCCATGTAGAAAGTTGAAACATTGTCTTTACATTTAGATTGTGGTTAGAGGCACATACACCAAAACCTGTTAAAATCATTTCCTCCTTCTGGGTTACCTTATCTAGCCTTGATATGGGGGTATGTACCTAGTCTTCTTGAAGCTTTTTATTCCATGTTTGGTTGGTGTCACTAGGAGGGCTGCTCTTTTCTTAGGAGATGAGACGGGTTTGCATTTGGGAGAGAGGGGATAGGGGGGAGAAACTGGGGAAGGGGAGGAGAAATATGGTAAGGATGTAATATATAAGATGAGAATACAAAAATGTGAACTGTGTGGTATCTATAGTATCATACTATCTACACATAAACACGTGAAAAGTGAGTTCTTCCACTCAGCTTTCAATGTACAACACATTTCACCACAAAATATATGCTTACTCATTATGAATTCCAAGCCTGAATGGATTTCTGTAAGCCTGAACAAAATGACAGCACTGTATCAAAATCAGGACCCAAGTTCACTTACCTCATCTGGACTTCAATACAATCATTTTTTAAGACATGGAAAGTGATGCCTACAGCTGTTGCCAGTATGACTGTGATAACAGCCTATTGAATAGAAAATGAAAAAAAAAAAAAGGAAAAATTTCCATTACAAGTAAAAAGTGCTCAACACACTGTCCATTATTTTAAGATTTGTGGTTTCCTAATCATATCTCCACAATGAGATGAACATCATATTTTGACCAGAATCCTGGGAAAATATAAAACACACATGTTTATAGACTGCTAGTATGTTAAATTAAAAATGAAGGCCCTGCAATCTGAGGCCCTAACAGCACAGACCCTGGAAAAGCTAAGATTTCTCCCTGTACCCCAGGAGGAATGGCCATGAAGGTCCAATAATAAAATTAAAATCCACCTTCGACACAGTTCCTAACAGTGCATTTGTGTGCTGAGAGGGGGTGAGCTTGTCCTCACCTCTGCAACCTCTGGGACATCTGAGCCTGTGCAACAGAGAGCATTACTGCTGCCAGCATGTATCCACACAGCTAGCTGTGCAGCACCCAGTGCTCCCCTTGTCCACCATCTCTGTCAGTGCTGCTCCATCACCTCAGCAGAGGGGCCTGTGCCCAACAAGTCTCACCCAACTCCTCCAGACCCTCAGCTTCCCATCTACTCTGTGCAGACAGCTCACAAGGAGGCTGCACAGCTTTCGGTCTTAGAGTTAAATGGCTTTAAAACTGGCTTCACTTAGCTAAGGAGTAGGGTGACATGATGCTGTGACTCATTTGAGATATTTATTCTATTATTCATCTGGTTACTTTTTAAAAACATGAAATTATAATCTAAGGAAAAATAGTTTTTCATATAACATGATAATTTAATTTAAAAACCAAATCCCCGGGCTTAGAGATATGGCCCAGCAGCTAAGAACATTTGCTGCTCTTGCAGAGGAGTAGGGTTCAGTTCCCAGGACCTTAAAGACCTATCACAGCCACCTGAAACTCCAGTTCCAGAAGATCTGTTGCCTTCTTCTAACCTCCATTGGCATGCCAGTAATGCAGTTATACATGCAGACTAAAACGCCATGCACAAAATTTAATAAATACAAGTTTAAAATTTTAGTCCTCAATAATTCTTGATAACATGTGCACACTCACACACCACACTCACTCATACACACACTCATACACACTCACATACACTCACACACACTCACAGTCACGTACACACTCACAGTCACACACCTACTCACACACATACACACACAGTCTTCTTATGTCATACCATTTCCTCACTGTTCAACAATGAATGACACAGTTTGTTGAATGTAACTGCTCACTTGTTTCTGAATCATATCAGATCCTTTTCTTCCCAATGAGATATGACATGAAAATACCCTTATATGACATCAAATTCCAAGTGTTAAGACTAATGTGTTTGAAGCAACTGACAGTATAATTCAAATGATAACATACATACACACAGAGAACCTTGAAACATGAAAACAGCTGTACACATGTTAAGAGCTAGGCAGGGTTTCATCACAGCCAACAACTGGCTGTCTTTCTGTATTCAACAAAAATCACATGTCTGATTGTGGCAGGATATTTTCCTGCCCATTATATTTGCAGTGGAGCTTTGTGATTGGGCAGTAGAAGAGGTAGGCAGAGTGAGGAGGTGGGAGGAGAAAAGAGGAAGAAAAGAGGAGGGGAAGGAGGAAAGGAAGCAAGATGGAGGAAAGCATTCGGGACTCTAGCAGTAATTAAACATATCAAAAGGTTAGATATTGGGTAACAATTCTAATTGCATGGGCATCTTGTGTAGTGCACATTTGCTAATATATAAATCCACTGGATAATCTTTAAGAATTATGAGTCTCATTTATACTGGGTATGGGAATTGTTATATGTACTGCATGGGGTTGGCAGAGTTAGCCCATGAGCCAAGATAGCCATGGGGTCCACAAAGATGACTGGTGGAGGAACCAGCTATGCCATCTCTTAGAGCCAGGGCTGGCATCTTGGCTACCGTAGCTGGTCACAAGTGTGGAAACTAGGGGGGAATACAGTGATGGTCCAGAGCAGGCTGCTCTGCACTGCACTACTTTTTCAAATATCTATCGTTACACCTGATAATGAAGTAACAACACACAGTATAACCAGGTAAACTGACTATAACGATTGCACAGGAACGAGCATGTAAATCCACAGCAGAGACTTGCCCTCTAATAGCTAAGACCCGAGACCAATAGATAATGCAGCAGAATCATCAACATCATCACCAAATAAAAATATCAATGAATATGTTTTGACCCAAGTAAGCTGGGACAACTACATTTCTGTGACATTCATGTTAGAATAACAGAAAATTTAAAGTAGAATTACCATTGTTACAGAAGAATGGCCATTGTTACAGAGACATTTAAAGAAAAGTAGAGAGTAACCTCCACCCAGTTCCCAGTTAGCTGACGGGGAGGAGCTGGGTTAAGTCTGGTTGTACTGTGAATGAACTATTCTCTTTGAATAGCTACTGCCCCTAAATAGGGAAACAGTGCTCCACAGCAGGAATCATCACTCAGGCAGTAGATGCACAGGCTCCCATCAGAGATGTGGAATGGCATTGTTTCCTCACAGCCTGATTTCAGCTATAGTTCATCCCTTCTTTCCCTCCCTTTCTCCAGCCATCTCCACCCCTTCTCCACTTAAACTTTCTCCAAAGTTTGTTCTTCCACCTGACGAGCTACAAATTTTATCTATTTGTGCAGGTACCATCCATCTACCCACATGGAATTTGCATCAGGAAAAATCCTTTGTGCTCACTTTATTCATGCCTGTACTTGAACTTGAGGATGTGCAGGTGAATTAAAGAATACAGCTGAGAGGAACTCCCAAGTGTGCCTCTCATTACTTTATGCAACTGTTGAATTAAATTTCCTACTGGATTAGTCATTACAGTCCCTCTAAGTAAAAAACAACCACTAAAAACCTTTTCTGTAAGTATGAAGTTAATCATGTTCTACTTGCTGCAGGGAAAAATTCTGCACAGCAAATACAGAGAGAACACAAATACACAGTAGCAGAAGGCAAGTGTGACCCAGAAGTCACTGACACAGACATAAGTTGTTCCCACTTGAGTTTTTCACAGTACATTTAAAATAATTCATCAGGTTACCTGCTTCACAGTGTCCTGTGTAAGACCCATGAGATTTTTGAATGATCGATAGATAATCCACCCGAGCTGATGCCACAAAGCGGTGATGCATGTGGTCTCCACAGCTGAGACCCTCTCCAGCTTCTGTTCCCCCAAGAGTTGATCCAGTTTGGTTCTTGTTTCCCTGTATAATTTGGAGTGGGTATACATATTGGCCAATTCTCCTGTGACTTGATGTTGTCTCTTACAAAGATCTTCATATTTGTCAACTTTGTGATGAAAGTGGATAAAGACAAGAAACAGCAGAAAATAATTTAACTGATTTTTCTGTTGAATAGCATATTGAATTCCTGAATGTATCATATGTTGACTTTTCACATGTGTTATGTATGGATTTCTGTTTGAGACAGTCTTATGTAACCTAGACTTTCCTCAAAATTGCTATGTAGCCAAGGGTGACCTCAAACTTCTCCTGGTCAACCTGATTCCATGTCTCAAATGCTGTGATTACTGGCATCCACCATAACACCCAGATATTGGGGCTAGGAACCAAACTCAAGACTTTGTGCTTCCTAAGCAAGCATTATCCTGGCTGACTTACATCCTCATCTCACAAAAATTTGAGAATAAAACAATTGCTACTGTGGAACTCTTTTACATATTAGAAGAACATCCCTAACTGTGATGGCTATACCTGGTTGTCAGCTTGACTACATCTACAATGAACTACAATCCAGAAGTGGAGGGCACACCTCTGATCCAGATTTTGAGGCTGGAAGACACAGGTTTCTGACCTGGATCTTGATATGGAGATCTTGAGGCATAGGCCTTAAAAAGTTTAGGGCCAGGCAAGATAGTACAAGCCTTTAATCCCAGGAGACTAAGGCAAGGAGATCTCTGAGTTCAAGGTCAGTCTGTGACAAAGCAAGTTTTAGACCCAGGAGTGGTGGTACACACCTTAATGTGGGCCACACCTTCTGCTGGAGACCTACATAAGGACAATGGAAGAAGGAAGATTCCTTCTTCTTCAACTGCTTGCACTTATGTTTTAGCACATCTGTAGGAACCTACTTCTACAGAAGACCAGCTCAAACAACTAGCCTCATGGGACTGAGCAACTACTAGACTTCCCATTCACAGCTGCCCATTGTTGGGGTAGTTGGACTACAGACTATAACTCATTATAATAAATTCCCTTAATATATAGAAACATTCCGTAAGTCCTGTGACTCTAGAAAACCCTGACAAAGGCACTAACTGATCTGACTATTGTTATTATCCCATAGGTTCAGCAAACTGGATACCTTTTCCCTTCTGGACCCTAATTCTTAACAAAGGCTTCTTTCTCATATGGTTCTACATTTCTTAATATAAAGGTCTGGTCCCTGCTTTCTACGACATGCCAATGTACATTCAAATGTATAAAATGTCAAATTCCTTTCTTTAAGTTATAGTGTGTCACAGTTTGTCACACAGAATACCATTTTGCAATTGTTTGTTGCAATGAGTCATTGGTCTGTTTTGAAACCTCTGGCTTCTGCTGCACTATCAATACTGGATTCTTATGAAGACTTCGCTCAGATATCCTGTTGTTGCCCTGGGTCATGGAGGTCCTGTATCTTTGGATCTATAGGACCAGTCCTTTCACAAGCTCCAGCAGATCAAAGATGGAGTAGATGATAGGGTGGGCTAACTCAAAGCCCTGGGTTTGGGCCTTGGTGGTAACTGAGCTGCACAGCCCACCAGTTCTCCAGTATCTTCATCACCAGGGTGACCTCTCTAGCACTGCCCCAGCTAGCTCACCCAGTGCTGCAGTCATCAAGGGACACGACCAGTTCTCCTGCTCTCATGCCCATAAAACCAGCTCACCATCCCTCATGCCACCAGAGTCAGCTCTATTGTGGTGCCCAGGTGAGGTACAGGGCCCACCCTGTAGAGTGCTGCAGCCAGAGGGGGCAAGGCCAGCTCTCCTGCTCTGGAACCCTCAGGGCAGGCTCTCCTGTGCTTTCTTAACCCTGTCAAGATCTACTGCACTGCCCAGGTGAGGGGCAGAGCCTCCTTTCCACTCTCTTGCCCTAGGGTTGACTCACCTGCTCCAGTGCCACCAGGGCCAGCTCATGGGGTCAGCCCCCCCTCCCCCACTAATCACTAATTACAAAAATACTCTACAGACTTGTCTACAGCCCAATCTTATGGGGGAATTTTCTTAACAGAGGTTTCTTCCTCTCAGGTGACTTTCTGTGACAAGTTGACATAGCCCTGCAATGCCTGTACTTGGGAGGTGAGGCAGAAAGAGCACAGATGCAAGGCCAGCCTGGCTACCTAAGCAAACATTATCTAAAACAGTACAAGGACCATATGCAGATCAAGGAGCACATTTACTTTCTAACAGAAATTTCTACTGCTGACAATATCATATGAATGTTCCTTATAAATTACATCAAAATCACCCAGCACTGACCAGCAGCAAAGTCTACCAGCTAATTTTAGGACACTTAATTAACATACAAAGCCATATTCTAATGAACCACATTGTGGTGTTTAGATGAAGTCACTTAGGCAAAAATGTCTGACTCTAGAAGACTCACATACCGTCACGGCCGTCTTCCTTTGTGCCTAATATATTAGAGAAACCTCCATTAATGATGTCCAGGAAGAAGTCTGCAGGGTTGTCATGGTTCTCATACTTGTAACCTACAAAGAATACAGCCCAAGAACACAAACCTGAGGACACTCTGTCAGAGAGTGGGGGAGGGGAGGGAAGACACAGTCTAACTTCTTTCTCTTCTTGCAGTTTTCATCCACTATTTATTTTTTGCATATACATGTGTGTGTGTTTGTGTATGTGTGGTGTACTCATACAAAAGTTCAGCAATCTCTTTCCTGTCTAATATATAGAGAGTATATATGTTTATGTGTATGATATACATACACATGCAAACTCTTCCTTGAGACAAACATTTGAACTCAGCCTAAATTTTTTTGGGCTCCATAGACTCACTAAGTTTGCACATTTTAAATGACAATGATTAATTAATAACAAATAAGGAATGCTAGAAACTAAATAGTTAAGCCTATACTTGGACTCAGAGAATCCTTCATAATTGCATCCATACTTCTAAATGATAAAACTGACTGCATGAACTTTTGAAAAAAATCTCACCATACACTATGAAAAACACCAGCAGACCAAAAATATGAAGTCAGACTTAAGTCTCTAAAGCCCCTATGTAAGGACTGAACCTAAAATACAAACATACCCATAAGTAAGTAACATCTCTGCAACACCTCAGAGTCAACTCACACACTAAGGGAAACCTGAACACCATCATCAGCTACATGAGCAAGAACACTATGATGTAAGGCCTTTCTCGAGCTATTCAAATGATGGATAATGGGCCCTGGGGCAAAAAAGAGACATGAACGAGAAGCCATACTGTTAAACTAACAAAAATCCTGCCTCCAAATTAACCAACAGTATTTAAAGCGGAGAAACCTACACATAGTAAGTCTGCACAAGAGTCAAACAGCATCCCTGATATCCCCTGTTTCTCTTTGCAGATCCTGTGAATGAAGAAGCTCTCATAACAATAGGCAACCATACCTGCAGATTGGAAGTACCCCAAAGCATCCTGTGCAGGTCCATGAAAGATGAGTTTTCCTGAAGCCACTAAGGTGAGGCTATCAAAAACACTGAAGATGGAGTACTGAGGCTGATTGATGGAGAAGATGATTGTCCGACCCTTCTCCGATACCCTAAGTTCAGAGAGGGAGACATGCTAAGTCTCTGGACACTGGAACCTTGAATTCTCCACACAATATTTCATTCCTGAAGTTATACTCTTTGTTCCCATTTCAGGTTGAATTTTCCTTATAAATACCTCATCTCACTTATGTTATGCATCAAGAGACAAACCATGCTCCATGCTTCTATTTAAAAGTCGACAACTTCTTACCTTATGGAATATCAGGTGTTCACAGTCCATAAGAGTTTTATTGACACTGCCGATCTCCAGGCAGTGCAGACATCCAATTCATCTGAGACAATGAATTGGATCAGTGTGATGGTTTATATATGCTCAACCCAGGGAATGGCACTATTAGAAGGTGTGGCCCTGTTAGAGTAGGTGTGGCCTTGTAGGAGAAGGTGTGTTGCTGTAGGTGTGGGCGTTAAGACCTCATCCTAGCTGCCTGGACATCTTTATTCTGCTAGCAGCCTTAAGATGAAGATGAAGAACTCTCAGCTCCTCCTGCACCATGCCTGCATGGATGCTGCCATGCTCCTGCTTTGATGATTGTGGACTGAACCTCTCTTAAATGACAGATCAGGGCATAGACACATAGAGAAGGAAAGTACACAATCCTCAGCTCAGTGAGACATGCTCAGCAGATATAGCCTATGGATACCTTCATATCTGCCTTACAGTATCCAGTCTGTAAGAAATTTAACTTATGTCAACTCATTTAGTCTGGGGTGTCCCTAACAGTGCACTAGCAAGAATCTTCTTTCCCCTCAGCGCACTGGGTCAGTCCCCTGTCTCTTGAATGTTTCAGACACATCAAACATGCTTTGCCTCAGCTGTCACTGTGTTTAGATCTCTCCGACTCAGCCCCAGCTCACTTGTCACATGCTTGCAGGTTTAGGGACATGCTATTTAAAGCAGTGCTCCACCTTCTCCACAGCCACCCATCCTAGGCAATGTTCTTGATGCCTCTTCTCTGTTGGTTGAAGTTTCCCTCTAATATATGAGTTTTGTTGCCTACTTCTGAATCTCCTGCACCAAAAATGCATAGAAGCGACTGGGTATTAAGTTAATAAATATAATGTCCCTTTAGCACATACCTTCTCAGGACTGAGATGATATCAGTTGTAGTTGTCAAGTCTAAGTCAGTGGTGGGATCATCCAAGAACAAGATGGGATGCTCAGTGACCAGCTCCATTGCTATACTGGTCTTTTTCTTGAGTTCTTTGGATGTAGGCTAAAACACCAATGACCATTGTTATCAACAAGAACATATCACTGCCATTTGGTGAACTAGCTTGTTCCAGCAATAAAAGATTGTGTTAAATCATTATTCCAAAGAGCCAAAATATGGGCACCTAGGAGAATAAGGTTTCTCTTCTAACAAGAGAGTAGAATGAAGCTCAGGTCAGACGTGACATGAAGCCTTGTTAACAACACTTATTGTTTTGTTCCCTATCAAGTCACATATTCTAGAGGATGAGTTGTCACATGCAAAGTGAGATCACTGAGGAAGAAATGAGGAAAAGGGGAGAGGAGAAGATAAAATATCCCTAGTAATTTAGTAATCATTTAACAATACCCCAACACACACACATACATGCACATGCACATGCACATTGCTTTTAGTAAAAATTCCTAAGTGGAAAGTTCACATTGCCTTCTTAGGACATTTTCAACTTCCTTAAGACTCTGTGAATTGACATCATTTACTCTGAACAGCATCTAAAAATTCATGTCTCACCCTTGTAGATAAATCTAAAAGTTGGGACATTCTTCAGGTCAAACTGGCACCATCTTTTTACCAGCCAGTGTCAATGTGTAAGGTGAGAGATCACAAGAAGGTTGACAGGACAGAGAAATAGGGAACGATTCTGAAGCTTGAACTCCTTAATCATGATAAGCAAAACCATGATCAAGCCCTACTGATAACATACAACAAAGAATGTTGAGGTTTGTGAAAGAATGTGGACATGAAAAGGCTGAAGATACAAAGGAATTATTCATGTTGATAGTTTAGAACTTATAGGTACACATGTGTCCTTACTTTGATGAATGAAATGTCATCAAGTTCTCAGGAGTAAGACACTACCTAATGCTCTTTTAAAATGCTCCGGGGGATAAATAGCTTTAGCAAGTGTGTGATAAAATACTATCAACTCAGAAGCCCAAAGTCTGGTACTGACAAGTGTACTACTGAGCTGACTATACAACAACTGCACTGCTATGGTAACTGCATGCTTCCTCTACACTTCTTATATTGAAGTCTTATGTCAGCTGAAGATGTTTATCGGGGAACAGCAATTCAAGCCTGAAGCCTGGGTTCAATCTCTGAAACTCACATATAAAGCTACATGCAGTGGCATGCATCCATGTATCCCATCAGAATGTAACTACAGTAAGAAGAGAGGAGCATAAGCCATGCAGGGAAAACATCAGCAGAAGACAGACCCTGCCTATATACGGAGTGGGAATGAACCCCTGAAAACAGTGACCTATGACCTTCCTGTGTGTGCAATGCAACTCAGTCAGAGACTCACACACACACTTACATATACACATATACACACACACATGTACCACTCACACACATATCCACACACACATGAACATATACATACACTCACACCTACATACACTCACACCTACACACAAATGCACACAGTAACACATACCTTTGTTCAAAGTTACCATTAAAAAGTTATATTGTTAAAATTCTTGAAATCTTTTATACTTCATGACCTTCAAGGAGTTAAGAAATATCTTTATATGTTGTCACTAAACAAAGCCAAGTAAGCAACTTATGGCAATGACTACTTATTGTTTAAAATGTAGCAAAATAAAACACCTCATTGTAAATATCAAACCAAGTTATAAAAGGGCCAAAGCAAACAAATTTCTACCACTCAGGAAGAAAGAGAAAGTGGTGAATGTCAGCCTTTGTGATATTCTTCCCACCAAGCCAAGCATCTCCCATAAGACTGAAGAGAAGCATCCTGGAATCCACAGCCAGGGGCATCCTCTTCCTTGTTGTTCTAAGAAAGGGCCAGCGCAGGAGTTAAAACATGAGAATTACATTCTGTTAAGCTGTTTTCATCCACGGTACCAAATGTCCATTCACCAAACATCTACATATAATCTTCTCAATGAATCAATGTCATGGGGAGAGGCAGGAGGTTTGTGGGGACCCAAGAAGAGGGAAGCAGCTGATATTTAAAAACTCAGAGAATGTAATAAAGTGACTGATCATGTTCTATTAGCAATGAAATAATAAAGAACATTTGGGGACTGCGAAGGATTATAGATCTGACAAGGCTGAGGATGTGATGGTTTTGTTCATTTTGATAGTTAAGAATGAAATTGTTAAGGTAAGTAAATGTCCTATTTTAAATGAAGGATGAAGAATAATTCAGTATTCATGAATGAAGTCCTATGTAATATTCCTTTTAATATGTCAGTAAGAAACTGGTTGTTGGGGCTGGAGAGATGGGTCAGAGGTTAAGAGCACTGACTGCTCTTCCAGAGGTCGTGAACTCAGTTTCCAGCAACCACATGGTGACTCACAATCACCTGTAATGAGATATAATGCCCTCTTCTGGTCTGAAGACAGCTACACTATGCACATATACATTAAATAAATATTTTTAAAAAGAAAAGAAACATGTTATCCATCACATGGTCAGCTGTGAAGCTCACCACTCATGTATTGCCCTTCCTGGTCCTGCATGAGCTTCCACAGGAGACAGTTGGTCTACTTGCTGTTGCTCTTGACCAAAGACCTGGGAGTAAATGTTGTTAGAATATAAGGAATCAGGGAGCAAGGGTAAAATAATATCCTAATTTTCCATCCAGTTGCTGAGATGAAGCCTTCTGATGAGAAGTACACATGGAGCTAAAGGTTTACTTCAGAGCACAGTTCAGAAGTACAGTCAACCATTGCAGGGCAGTAAACCAGGAACCTGATGCAGCTGGTTACATGCAGTCCGGAGCACAGAGAGAATGCACGCCTGCCTGCCAGTGCTCAGCTCACCTTCTCCATTCTTCTGCCACCCAGAACTCAAGCCCACAGAACAGTGCAGCCTGCAGTGGCTGCGTCTTTCCTCATGGATGAACTTAATGAAGACAATGACCTACAGAAATGTCCACAGGCCATACAACTACAGTACTCCTCATTTTCTAGAGGATTCCAAGTGATTCTAGATTACATCATGTTGACAGTCGAAACTAACCATCCCAGACAGGATGAAATAAAAACACAAAACAAGAGGCTACAAAATTAACAAGCACTAAACAAGTTAGAAAAGATGCTAAGACCAAGTGCAATCCTGGAAGAAAAGTTAAGGTAGAGTGAAGCATAGAGCCTGGGTCCTCAGTCTCCCAGCATAGGCTTGAAACAACAAGGAAACAAAGTCTTCTGGATCAGGAGCTTCTCAACCTCTGGGCCGTGGCCCCCTTAGGGGTCACATATCAGATATCTGTATTAGAGTTCACAACAGTAGCAAAATTACAGTCATGAGGTACCAACAAAATAATTGTGTGCTCCTGGATCACCAGGAATGAGGAACTGTATTGAAGGTCGCAGCTTTAGGAAGGATGAGAACCACTGCTCTGGAGGAAGGGAAGAGAAACAGAAAACAAAAACTCATCAAATTCTCAATTCTAAGGGTCATGTGAGGAAGACATGGAAATGGCCACGTGAGGAGCACTTTTCCCTGCTGGATCACTTTCCATTCCCAGGCTCAACCATTGTTAAGATGGCTTCACAGTTTAATTTCCACGTTAATGTACAATAGCAGTCACTTAGTGATTAACAGAGAAAGCAGCCACCTTTGACCACAGGAACTACAGGAAACAGCATGTAGAGGGTCAGGTCATCCACACACCAATATCTCTCGCTAGCTCTCTCTCTCTCTCTCTCTCTCTCTCTCTCTCTCTCTCGCTCTCTCTCTCTCTCTCTCTCTCTCCCTCCCTCTCTCTCTCTCTCTTTCTCTCTCTCTCTCTCTCTTGCTCACTCTCTCTCTCCTTCTCTCGCTGAGCCTTTCAAGATTTCCCTCACATTACCTTGATATTTTGTTCTTTATCCAGATGCAGAAGCTTCAGCACCTCATTAATCCGTCTTCTTTTTTCATCACTTGTTATGGTCATTGGAAGACGAAGAGTTGCTGAGAACTCTAGATTCTCTCTCACAGTCACTGTGCCCAACACCACATCATTCTTAAGGGCAGATGGAATTTTAATTAGATACAGTTATCACTGAAACTCAAACAAACGTAACCTAGTCCACACAAACAACACACTCAGTGTAATGCTCCATTTAAAATAAGCTTTCAATTTCACTAATCCCAAACTCAAAGCCTGATCCAAATGTTTTCTTTCCCCCACTTTCAAGCAGAAAAGGTTTAAAATTGCAGCCCACCAACACTTACTTGTGGTACATAACCAGATGTACATTTGAAATTAGCAGGTCGAGGTTTACCATTTATCAAAATATCTCCTGATAATCCACATGGATCTCTCCTTGCAGCTAAGACATCTAAGAACCTACAAAAGGTTAATTGTATTGTGGAGTTTATTTTCTCCCTTCAATCAAAACTATCATCCTTTAACTTCTCAAAACAAAAATTTTGCATATAAGCCGGGCAGTGGTGGCGCATGCCTTTAATCCCAGCACTTGGGAGGCAGAGGCAGGCAGATTTCTGAGTTTGAGGCCAGCCTGGTCTACAGAGTGAGTTCCAAGACAGCCAGGGCTACACAGAGAAACTCTGTCTCGAAAAACAAAAACAAAAAAAGAAAAAGAAAAAGAAACCTTTGCATATTAAATAATACAGAAACATAATGTAATGAACAAGTCAACAGTTGAACTAAAATCACACATACTCATGTACACACACAAGTACACACATGACTGCAAACACACACATGTCTTTATGTTCATTGTGTGCTGTAAGACAGCTCAGAATTTTGAATATAGGACATGATCCACATGACTACCATTCCCTGCTATCTGACCTCGGGGACCCAATCCTGTTAATGTGCTGCTGTATTTTGAGAATTAGGCCTGTTGATAATTTCTCTCTCTAAGAAAACAACAACAACTTCTTCTTCTTCTTCTTCTTCTTCTTCTTCTTCTTCTTCTTCTTCTTCTTCTTCTTCCTCTTCCTCTTCCTCTTCCTCTTCCTCTTCCTCCTCCTCCTCCTCCTCCTCCTCTTCCTCTTCTTCTTCTTCTTCTTTTTCTTCTTCCTATTACAATACTATCTACCTACTTCATTAAATAAGAATAGTATGTATCAACACCATATGACAATCACTTTGCCACTTCCTATTCATAAAGTGGACCCAGAAAGACTTTCTGTACTTTGTGGAATATTAGAACACATCCCTCCTGCACATCATCCCCAGCACAGAGGACCAGAATAGCTGTAATAACAACACTTAAATAACAGCCATAAAGGTGATTGGTTTTAAAACACATGAACTGGATGCAAAGGGCTTACGTATGCTTTCTGTTATACTCACAAAGATCTGCTCCCATCTTGAGGTCCCATAATGGCATTGAGGCCAGGTTTCATGATCCCACTGCAAACACAAAATCATACTGGTTTATGTTTCTATATTTAAAAAGTTAAATTAGCTTGTGGTCCACATTGAGAATGGTCCTTTGCAGTAGTAGACAAAAAATAAGGACAAACACAGGAAAACATTATTAGAGACATATTATTTATGAAATATGTCAACTGCTAGTAAGGACTCACCAGAAAAGTGCCTCATATATCACAAAATTCTTTTGTTTAATATTTAAACCATTTGTCTTTTTTGAAAAGCAATTCATCTAAGTTTAGTGTTCCTTGAAGTGATAGCCAGTTCTCATTATGACTCCACTGTACACACAGACTTTATGTGTCACGTACAGCTTCCCACTAATGTGTGATGATCAGTGTCTTCATAACCCTGCTTGCTACTAAGTGAACCTCTACATGAGAAACCAATAATTCATAGGGTACCAGAAGCTCTGTCATTGCTATTAAAATGAATTAGAACCAAAATCAAGACACCTTTAGTAGAAATCCAGAGATTAGAAAGAAGCATTCCAGAGGATAAGAAAGCTTTGCCAGGATCAATACTCAAGAAAAGCAACCTGAATCAAAACAGAAAACAAAAATATACATCCCACAAAATTATGGTTTCCTTCTTCGATACATAAATTAGAATACACTACGCTCAGTTTAGAATTGAAGTACACCATGCAGAACATGGATATTCCTTATTGATGTACAGATACAGTGCACACACGAATCAGTCTCAGAAAACTGACTGAATGCTTCAGAGTAGTGAACATTCAGACTGGAAAGGGCATATTCTTATAGAAGCTTAGTTACCTTCCCTTTCATCATTTCACATTCAGATAATGTGCCAGCCCTTTGCCCTGTCATTGTCCTTTTTCTTAAGAAATGGTGGAAGTTGGAGATAGAGGAGCAGAAATGACCAGTGCCCAAGAGCAGTGTAGGGTTGGGCTTGGGAGAAAGAGAGTGTTCACACTGAGTGGGGGAAACCTTGATATGTTTGCTCTCCTTAGGATTTGTTATGGGCTGCTCTCTCTGCGGAACACTGTGTTTCCACACTGCTTTTGCTCTTTTTAGCTGTCAATGAACTTTGAGCAGATACATCAGGCCCTGACTGTCTGCTGTCGGGACTTTGCTCATTGTTCCCATTTCATCACCTGTGACTGACCTGGTCAGCCTTTCAGTTCAGTGTCAGGAGGGCTGTGTACACAGAAATGTACACAACACTTTTAGATTTTTAAATTTCTAGGATTTAAATTTCAATATTCCTTTATTGTCTCTTGATTTTAACAGTATGTCTTTGGTATTGCTTTCTCATTCCTAATTTTATTGAATTAAAATAATTTATCGTGTTCTTTTTTGGTATGGTGTCTAAGGCTGTGTCAAACTTGTTTGTATTTCCAAAGAGCAAATCTTTTGTGTCACTCATCCATTCTATTGTTCTTTGGTCTCCACCTCATTAAATTCACTGTGGTCCTGATCCTATCTGTAGGCATAACATGGTAAGGCTGGATTGATGGGGAGGCACTTGATAGGTAAGGACCTAAGAGAAACCCCCAGAACTAACATAAAGTTCAGTGCAGCAGTGAGCATCTCCAAAGCCAGTGGAGAGAGGAGACAGAGACAGGAGAATCCCCAGAAGCTTGCAAGCTGCCATACACAACAGAGAAAAATCTGACACCCCATTTCCAACAAGGGAAAGGTAAAGACTAATGCTTAAGGTTGTCCTCTGAGAGCCTTGTGCCACATGTGTGTCATAGCATCTACACATCTGCAGACATGCATGTGTGTGTGCACATGTGTGCTTACACACCACACACATACACAAAAACACATAAACAGACATACAATACATACATACACATGAACACACATACATATACACACACATATGAGCAAATATACACATAAACAGCTGATTTATAAAGAGAAAGTCTGTGTTTCTTGAGAACGTTATTCCATACACTGTTGTCTTTAGCTCATGGACATACTTGAAGTTCGATAGTCTTTTTATCTGAGTCTTTGTACAAAGTAGAAAGCCACTCTTCTCTGTTTCTCGGTAGCTGATGTTGTGAAAACTTAACACAGCCTCTCCAGTCAGTGTCTTCAGGTCACTGGTGTTTGTTTCAGCAAGGTCACAATGATGTCTTTCTTTCTTTGGGATTGCATTGGGATCATTATTGGAGGCCATCTCGAGATGTTCTTCCTTCCTGCTGAAGGAAAAGCAATAGCAAGTTGAAGGTCCACACAAGAAGTCATAACACAGATCATCACACTCATGGATGGTTTTTAACTGGGCTTTCATAGGTAGACTCCTTCCTGATGAACAGTCCATATCTCTGTGATTACCTGAGGAACCAGATGAGAAACAGACATGACTGAGTACACAGACCCCTTAGACAATATATGCCTAAGAAACAAATGAGCATATTGAGCTGAAGATAAATGCTATCTATAATTAATAAAGAAAGAGACAGATGAGAGGGCAGATTTTACTTACTTCAAAAGAATATTATGATATAGTACAAGTTCAGAGGCAAAAAACATGACCACCAATCAATCTCTCTCTCTCTCTCTCTCTCTCTCTCTCTCTCTCTCTCTCTCTCTCTCTGTGTGTGTGTGTGTGTGTGTGTGTGTCTGTGTGTCTGTGTGTCTGTGTGTGTGTGTGTGTGTGATGTTCACGCATGCTAGCATGTGTGAACTTGTGGGAGGCAAAAAAAAAAAAAAAAAAAAAAAAAAAAAAAAAAAAAAAAAAAAAACCAGATACACATCTCAATTGAGCTATTCTGTAACAGGGCAGCCAAAAATATACAGCTGGGTCAAGGCACAGTGTCAGTAAGGTGCAGACTGCTTCAGGGCAGAGCTGACACCAGGCCTAAGGGGTCTGAACCTATGGAAGCTCAAGTGGGCCATTTCAAGAAGGGCTGGTCATGGTCAGCAGAAATCCTGAGGATGGACCTGAAAGTTTGTTGCCTGTGTATGTGTTGATGCACATCTCAGGTGGCCTGCTGACGGCTCAGTGGGGACCCAAGAGAGGGCATTGCAGTGCTCATGGCTCTGGACAGACATACAAGCTTGGTTTCTCTAACAAGGTCTTCAAACATCCATGTGTCTAGGTGTTCTAGGCTTAATGTGTTCATAGGCATTATATATTTGTATTAATAAGTTACTTAACAATCTATTTTTCACTGTGCTAGATACTTGCACACATAAGGAACTAAGTCATTTTGCTTCAGCATTTGCTTCCAAAACAGAGCAAATCACTGCTTTATAAACTGGAGTCCCTCGTGGCAAGGCTTACTCTGATACTTACTGTCCTACATAATACAAAGAAACACAGAGATGGGCACAGCCTGAGTTCTACACTCTCCATTTCTCAGACATCTAGAACCAGGAGCTTCTAAGTTCTGAGTTTGACTGTGGTGGGGATGCAAAACCATCCAGCAGAAGTCATGGTGCCCTGGATACACTGGTTTGTAGGCAGCCATGAGGGAAAGTAGCAGAAGTGGGGGTGACTGACAGACACACTCATGGTTCAGGCTGTGGAGGAATGAGGACAAGCAGCACTGCCTCCTGCCACCAGGAATGACATGGCTTCTGTGGATGACTGCGGAGCCTGAGAGGTCTGGGCAGGTGGCTGGCAGACCCCTGGGTTTGGAAACTGCCTCATACTGCATGCTTGTGCAGCAGACAGGGGCTGCGATCTCCCAGCCCGAGTTGCAAGGATTACTCAGTTTCCACAGCTTCCTCCTCACTGCACGGAGTTTGCTGCTGGATAGGACCTGAAAGTCTTAGGCAGGCAGAGAGCTCAGGTCCCAGGACTCTCTTCCTCATTGCAGAACGCCAAGTTCTGTTTGCCATCTCCACTTCCCCCAAAGCATCTGGGAGGCCCCCACTTTGTTTAGACAAACCCCATAAACTGAAGTGTCCATATAGACCACAGGCCATAGAATCCTCTGAGCAGAAGGAAAGAAATACACAAAGGAAGAAAGTCAGCAATGTGAACGATGCTCTGTTATTACAGCACCTGAGAACTTTGTGCAGCACCTGAGTATTGTGTGCAGCACCTGAGTACTGTGTGTAGCACCCGAGTACTGTGTGCAGCACATGAGTACTGTGCACAGCACTAACCTGTAAGGTGGCAACAGAGAGAAAGGAGACATACCAACTATGACCTGATGCCCCAGACCTAGCAAATTCTCTGAGAGCAACAAGAGAGGGGCTCTTCTAATTCCCTGCCTTCCAGATAGTAACAATTTTATGTGTTATTTGATGTTACATTAGTTTAAATATTTTAAAATGTTTTAATGCTTTTAAAAACCCCTATCTAGTGTTTCCTTAATCTTGCCGGTGTTACCTTTAAGACAGGTTCTCCCTGTATGGCTCAGACTTGCCTCAAAGGTTTGATCCTCCTCCCTCAACTTTCAAGGGTTAGGATCACAGGCCTGCAATGTATCTATTTTCTTTACACATTTTAAACTTTTGGAACTAGATTATTTTCAATCTCTTGTTCTTTTCTCTTCCTCTCCTTTTCCTTTTCTCTTTACTAATTTTTTACCTTTATCAGTTTCTAACTTCATGTTTTATTCTAAATTAGTTTTGCCCGTTACTTTCATTTTGCCTGTTATGATTATTGTTCTTCTATTATTATTATAACTTGGCTCTGGTATTGTTACTGTGGCTTCTTTTCTCCACTTTGACTAATGCTGGGAATTAAGCAGTCAGTTGAAGGAAGCTTGCTTTACAAATTTTTACATCGCTATGGAAAACTTATACACTCCCACAGATGCACAGTGAAGAAACACAAGAATGTGTAGAAACAAGGTAACACAACTTCCTCAGGAGATCATAATGGGTCAGCAACTGATATAAATTATTTAATTAGGTAAAATGTTGAACAAATCATTGAAGAGGCTAACTGAAAGTGGACAGCAACGTCAGAGACATAGACAACTGAAGGAAATAAGCCAAACAGTACAGGATCCGAGCAATAAATACAGAATTTTTAAAAATGAAAGTTTTGGAACATTGCAGATAAATTTTTAAAATTCAGGAGAAAGCATCCCCAGCAGACTATATGAACTGAAATATAAACTACCAGGGCTTCAAAGACAAGGTGGTGATTTATTGCTCTCAGAGAGGAAAAAAGAAAAAAATTATGCCCAGAGACCTGGGCGGTGAGAGACACAACAGGTGTGCTCTGAGACAAAATGCCCAACAGTGGGAAGATGCAACCTGAAGAGACCACCTCCAGTAGATAGACAAGGCCCCAAGTGGGACAGAGTTCCCAGCCCACCTTCAAAATTTCTAATCCAGAAGTTTTGCTGTCTAAAGGAACTGCAGGGAAAAAAATGGAGCAGAGATGGAAGGAAAGATGGTCCAGTGACTGGCCCAACATGGAATCCATCCCATGGGCAGACATCAAACAGGAGACATAGATTTTCTATGTCTTCAGTCAGTATTTCAGGATTTGATTCTAATAAAATGCTCAAAGCCACCCTTGTCCTCAGCTTCTTCCAGGCTTTTCCTAATTCAACCACAGGGGTCCCTGGCTTCCGTCCATTGGTTGAATGTAAGTATCTACATTTGGCCCTTTCAGCTGCTTGATGGGCCTCACAGAGGGCAGCCAGGCTAGGCTCCTGTCTGTAAGCACAGGATAGCATCAGTACTGTTAGGCCTTGGAGCCTCCCCGTGAGCTGGACCCCAATTCGGGCCTGTCGCTGGAGCTCCTTTCCATCAGGCTCTTCTCCATTTTTGTTCCTGCCCTTCTCTTAGACAGGAACAATGAGGGGTCAGAATTTTGACTGTGGGATGACAATCCCATTCCTCCACTGGATGGTGGTGTTCTCTACAAGTTCCCTTTCCCCACTTTTGGGCATTTCATCTAAGGTCCCTCCTTCTAAGTCCTGAGTGTGTCTCACCTCCCAGGTCTCTGGTACATTCTAGAGGGTCCTCCCACCTCATACCTCCTGAGGTTGCCTGTTTCCATTCCTTCGGCTGGCCCTCAGGGCTTCATTCCTGATCTGCCAAAAAATAACTGATCACATTCCTCCCTTTTCCTCCCTGTCCCCTCTACCACCTAGGTCCCTCCCTATCCCCTCCCCCACCCACATGATTGCTTTCTTCTCCCTCTCAAGTGCATTGCATGGTACCTTCTAGTACCATACAAGCTAGTCCTGGGGAGAGGGCATTCAAACTCAATTCTAGCTCAGGGGCCTCTGGAACTGCACAGCATTTCACAATTTACCTGGAAGATGATGGACCAACTAGTACCCAGCCTGGCAGAAACACAGGAGAGACTGTGCCTCAACAAAGTGGAAGAAAAGAACTGACTTTACAAGTTATCTTATCATCTCCCGCCACACACAATGTTCCTCCCCTCTCAGACACAGTGAAAAGAGCAAGAGGAGATGTGGAAATCATCTCCGGGTTTAAGTGATGCAAACATTCTTGCACCCTCTGAGTGTACCCAAAGCCACAGACTGTGCACTGTAAGTCGGTGAGGTGTCTAATGTTAATTCTGGAATAATATAGCCAGCCCTGAAGAGAAAAACTGTGAAGCCACAGTCATCTCAACTATCAATTATTGGTTCACATCCTAAAGCGATGTGGGCAAAAAAAAATCTCTTAGAGAAGAAATTTTAGCTTCCCATGTGTCAATGTAGCTCGTGTGTGTGTGCGTGTGTGTGCATGTGTCTGTGTGTGTGTATGTGTGTGAGTGTGTGTATGTGTGTATATATGTCTGTATGTATATGTATGTGTGTATGTATATGTATATATCTGTTGATGCATGTGTATGTCTCTATGTGTGTGTATGTGTGTATGTGTGTGAGTGTGTGAATGTGTGTATATATGTCTGTATGTATATGTATGTGTGTATGTATCTGTATATGTATATGTCTGGGTATGTGTGAGTATGTGTGTATGAGTGTGTCTGTATGTGTGTGTTTGTATGTATGTGTATGTATGTCTGTGTGAGTGTGTATGTATATGTGTGTGTGTGAGTGTGTGTGCATGTGTGTGAATTTTTGTATCAGTGTATCTGTATGTGTATATGTTTGTATGTGTATATGTATATGTGTATATGTGGTATAAGTTTATATGTGTGTATATGTGTGAGTATGTATATGCATATGTAGCATACGTGTGTGTATGTGTATATATGTGTGTGTACGCATGTATGAGATTGTGTAGGTGTATGTATATATATGTGTATGTATATGTGTGTGCATGTGTGTATGTGTGTATGTCAGTGTATATATGTATGTATATATGTATATATGTGTGCGTATATGAGTATGCTTGTGTGAGTTTATGTGTATCTAACACAAAGTAGGCTTTTCAAGTTTTTTAACTTTCGTAATCCACCTTAATTCTAATTAATTTCCTCAAGAGCTGATTCTGAGACTTCCTTCTTCAAACAGTTTCAACTACGACCAAACTTAAATCAAAAATAGTCAACAAAATGTCTGCAGTGACAGGAAAATTGTGCTGAACTGATCCTAGTCCTCATGTACTGAATGTCACATGGTGCCCCCAAAATATACGTAATGTGGCTATAAGGTAAGTGTTTACCAACTACTTACAGAACACGAGACTCACATAATCACATGTGAACTCTCAGCATATCTTTAAATGAGACCTGCTCATCAAGGGTGTCTGTACCTCACAGGGTAAGGAAAATGGCAGCCACAGTTCCCCACATGGGCGCTCCTGCTGACACTATGACATGGTTCAAGCACAGTCTTCCTTGGGGTCTCCTCTACATGCCAAATTGACACATGCATAAAAAGGTTCCCTCAAAAGCAAACTGGCGAGAGCCTCTCTGAAGAGCAGTGCACTTCCCTTATTCTTGAGCTGTGGGGCTGAGCAAGCCCTTCTTGTTATGCTCACAGTACTGCAACCTCAGGGGCTGGAGAAATGGCTCCACAATCAAGAGCACACACTGCTCCTGTTCCCGGCACCTACATAATGCAGGGACTGACAACATCTACAACGCCAGTTCCAGAGGAGCCAGTGCCCTCTCTGGCCTCTGTGGACTGCAGTCATGCAAGCAGTGCACCTACATACATGCAAGCAAAACATTCAGACACATAAAATAAAAACAAATCAATCACCTGAAAATGCAACTTTCAGCTTCGAGGGTCCCTCAATGCACCTGTGTCTCTTCTAATTTCCTCACGTCCATGGCTCTCGCACAGCCCTCCACTCTAGATTGCATTTTATTTCCATTTATGATATTTCTCCTCTCTTCAAATGCTTCACGGATGTTCAGCCATAGTATGTGCAGAAATAGGTTCTGCATGTGTTTGCGTCTTAATGCACATTGATCCAAGAGGACACACTAGGTTGGGTTGACACCATAAGGAGATGTCATGTGTAAATGCATAGGCCCCACACAGGATGCTTAGTAAAGCGGTGTCCCTATGAATCGTTCTGTCTCTCTAGAACTAAAACGAGTGACTACATTTATAGTACTACAAAGAAAATAAAACATGATAGCATTATAGATACACAATTTACTAAAAGGTGTGCAATCTAATGATTTTGATCTTTGATTTTTCTGTCTGTTGAAACCTTTCCAGCACTATCTGAGAAAAAGTCGTAAAAAGTTGATGAATATCTGTATATTGAACCAGAGATTGCCAGACAAATTTTATATCATGGTATAAAGAAAAATAATAAACTGCCCCCAGCTCCCTTAAAATGACAGTGTTAAAAAAAATTTATGCGTTTTTATGGTATATCTGCTACTCAGTAAAACATTTACCTGCCCAACACCAACTGTGTTTGCCTTCATACATTTGAAAATCAAAAGTTGTACATTTCCAACCCGCCCCAAACAGGGACCCTCTATAGACTGCATGACGTGACCAAGTTACTTTGCATTTCACACTTGCAATTGAAGCTGCAGTGGGTTTCCCGGCCCTCCACTGCACTCTTCTGCATCCTGCTCTCCCACACTCACCGCTGTCAGATAATGCAGGGGCCCTGCTCCTTGCACAGGAGGAGTTGCAGCTCTGACCTTCCCTTCGGAAGGCTCAAGAGGCTCTGGCTTCTGCTCTGCTGCATGCTGAAGCCTCTGTGGTCAGGGGCGGTGATCTGGGAACAGAGATCAACAGAGGACAGGAGAGGAAGTAGCAGTCAGTAGGGCTGAAGGGGGGTCGGGTCGCAACAAGGGTCTGGGGAAGAGCGTGCAGTGGGGAGGAATCCACAGGGGACTCTGTGGACTGGGGATGCACCTTGGGCCAAGGGAGCTCCTTGGGGCAGGAGCAAGCCATGGGGGAAAGGGGAGGGGCATGGCCGGGGAGTCTCCCTGGGGCGGGGTTGGAGTGGCATCTTGTGTTGAGGGCTCACCTTAAGGTCTAGCCAGATCCAGAGACCTGGGCAGACATTGTGCCCTAAGTCAGACTCACATCAGTCCTGGACTCTGAGAAGCCAGCTTACAGGAAGAGACAAAGTGAAACCTTTACTTTCGTAAAGCTTTCTGTGATATGTTTTGCGTTTTTTTTTTAAATTTTGTTTTGTTTTGTTTTGTTTAACAAAAGGGAGAAAATAAAACAGAATATCACAGAACAGGACAAACATGGGTCAGGACGACAAAGGATATGTTTTGTTAAGCGCCTATGTTGTTAATATAATTTGATTCATAGCTTCTTTATATGTCTGAAGGGGCCAATTAAGAAATAATTGAGTGTCCCTATAATTGAAAGGCTGAGGCAGGAGGTTGAGAGTTTGGGTGCTAGGCCTGAACATTGAACTCTATCTCAAAAAAGAGCAAAAAGAGGGCGTAGTGATCAAGCGTGGACTGTTAACCTGGGTCAGACTGTGCAGTGTGTGCAGCATAGGACGCACCCTAGGCCAATGTTGAAGTAAAATTTCAGTACTCAAGAAGTTTTTAACATTCAACACAGATTCAGAAGGAACATCCAAGCTTGTCAAGAGACTTCCTCAGTTGTGACGGTGAGGTACTAAGGATCTGTGCTGTGAACTTGAAAATAAAAGCTATGAGACTGCTTCCAGCCAGGCAGTGGTGGCACAGGCCTTTAATCCCAGCACTTGGAAGGCAGAGGCAGGCGGATTTCTGAGTTCGAGGCCAGCCTGGTCTACAGAGTGAGTTCCAGGACAGCCAGGGCTACACAGAGAAACCCTGTCTCGAAAAACAGAAACAAACAAACAAAAAAAGATAGCTTAGGAACCGACATCCAGTTTTTTAAATTTATTATTATTATTATTATTATTATTATTATTATTATTATTATTATTATTATTTCATGTGGGGGGGGTAGGTGTGTACACATGCTGTATCATGTCATTTCTGACCTTGTCTATTTGGTGTTCTGTGTGCTTCTTGTAAGTGTCTTTCATTAGTCTGGGTTATTCTATGACCCTGCTGAAGGTCTGTGGCACTGACTAGGGGTTTTTCTCCCTCACCTGGACCTGTAATTCCAAGGTTTGATTTGTCCATGGTTTCCCTCATTTCCCGGGTCTTCCTTTCTTATGTTTTTTCTCCATGTTCCTTGATTATTTGCTCTAGATCCTGCTTTAACTTTGAGTCCTGATCGTCTATGCATCAGGGTTCCTGTGGGCTCTAGCTGAGTTACTGGACTCTCCCTGTCTGTCTCAGCTTGAGTCCACAGTGTTTCTGTCTCCTCATGGAGTCCCATTCTCAAGCCCAGGCCTGTGTTCATCATTTCCTTCAGCCTGGTTTGTGTTCTCTCTGGCATCACTTAGGAATTTATTCTCCTTAAGTTCTGTTTTCTTAATTTCATTGAGATGTTTCTTTGCATCTTCTTTAAACCCCTTGAACTCTTTGTAACTAAAGTTCTTGTGGGGCTGGAGAGATGCCTCGGATGCTAACAAAACACTGGCTATTCTTCCAGAGGCCCTGAGTTCAATTCCCAGCAATGACATGGTGACTCACACCATCTATAATGAGATCCGATTCTCTCTTCTGGCCTGCAGGTGTACAGGCAGACAGGACACTCACATATATAAAATAAATAAATCTCTTTTTTTAATTTAAAGAAATCCTATATAAAGTATTTCCCTGACATAGTAACTATTTCTAATAGGTGTGTAATATTCTATGGATTTTCCAGAAAATGTTGTTTTCCTTACTTGGACACAAGTAACGATATTTACTAAGAGAATATCAAAAAGAGTTTAACTTGAGTCACTGTGCTAAATTCCCGAGGTTCCCAAAGCTCTTGCTGCAGACATATTATCTCTGAGGTGAATCTTGATGAGGTCATTTGATGGTTTAAGTTTAAACCCTGGGGTTCCTACCCAAAGAATAAAATCACAGCTCCCATCTCTCTTGTCTCCTGTGACTAACTGTAACATAAACAGCTCTCCCCACAGCAAGACATCCTACTAGAGTAGGCCAGAGGTCAGAGGTCGGCTGCCTTGTTTTGGGGACCAATTTGGAAATCTTTTTTTTTTTTTTTTTTTTTTTTTTGGTTTTTCGAGACAGGGTTTCTCAATTTGGAAATCTTGTATCCTTAGAATTGATTTAGCTCTTAATAAAAGACCTCCATTCTGCCTCAGCATTCATTGGAGTTTATTCAGGGATGAACTTATCCCAACCAGCAATTGCTTCAGACCTTTCCCAGAAAAGATTCCTCCCTCAGTGAACTGCTCTGAAAATTGCCTGCCATCTCTTGGCAGCCCTGTCTTTACAGTGTGCTCTCATTCCCTTTGTTTAGAGATTCATTCTCTCTTTTTATTTTTATTTATTTGGATGTTTGTCCATATGCATGCAAGTGCACCATGTGTGTGTAGTACCCACTGAACTCACTGCTTTGCTATACTAGCTGACTAGTGAGCTTCAGGGGCCTTCCTGTCTCTGACCCCACCCCAGCCTTGGGATTACAGGCACACACACTGCTGTGCCCAGCTTTTTACTGCAGATCCAAATTGATGTCCCGTGCTTCCATAACAAACACTTCACTGAATAAGGCATCTTAGGAGTCCACAAGGTGTCATAGATGCACAGGCGGTTTGCTCTCACTAGTGTGGTGCCATCCTGGACCACAAAAGGACACAGGAGTAGGTGGACAGTCTCCTGACCAATTAGAGTAGCATAGTAGCTTCATAGCCCCTGACCAGTTTTGTCCATGATATTGTATACTAAGGTGCTGCGCAGAGGCCTCTGCAGTGAGGCTGCAGTGCTGATTGAACAACAACAACAAACTGAAAAGCAAAGCATCCATGAAGGACGGGTCTGGAATCCAGTGTTCCCTTAATGACTAAGCTGGTATGTGCAGGAGACAAGATGGAGGCAGTCAGAGCCACAAGTAATAACCCAACCAGCAACAGAGGGATGGGCAAAAAGTAAGCACAGAACTGATCCTTTTAAAAGTAGCATATCACACTGTAGCAGGAACAGCAGGGCCACCTCTATGTAAATGCCAGAGCCTGCTAAGCCACAAAAGCATCTCCTTCAGGAGGACCTAATTGAGGACTGCCTGAGAGACCAAGGATTGCTGGTGCAGACAATGCCAGCCAATCAGGAACTGCTGTTCAGAAGACATGCTTTCTTGGGACCAATGCGGCTCAGGTGGAGGGTTTTAAGGAGCTTGCTGCAGTTTCTCACTTACTCCTGGAGTCTGAGTGGTTGACTTCCCTGCCACCTTACCTCCCACCCTCAAGGGCAGCTGGGCACAGGCAGTATCACACTACTAAAAGTTTGATAGTTAGTGCATGGAATTATTTCATCTGTCCTACTCACTATCAGGAGAACTTGTTTTGCTTTTCCAGGAAGCTGTTAAGAAATAAACAGATGTGCAGTCTTAGATAGAAAACATCCCTTCATCTATCAAGAAACATTAACAGCGGCTGAGGCACACACACCAGCTTTCAAATTCCAGCCCTGCCCAAAATGTGTCTCCTCACACCCCAGGCTTGCCATGTGGGTCAGGAGATGGGACTCAGGAAGACCTGCCTGGTGGTCCTAACCATATCTTTTCCCAGCCAGCTTGCTCATCAAGTAGGATTTGCCTGTGTGGTAGAGGTTCAAGATTGCCCCCACCACCAGGGGCTGCAGAATGGCAGACAAGATCTCCAGGGTTCCTGACTGGTCACTAGCTGTGCCTCATTGTTCGAGATGATACTCATGGGTTCTGGCATATGGCTCTCTGGGGCCATGTCTAAGATGTTACTTTGTCTGCAGGGGAAGAGGTGGTGTGGTCTGGAATTTCTAACATTTAGGGAAAGATATTTTACCCACTGAACCTGGTAACAAGTGATCTGTTAGTATTGCTAAAGTTTCTGAAAATTCAAAAAATGAAAATAAAAAATAAATAAAAAGAAGTAGCAAATGACATTAGTTCCACCCCCTTACAGACCCTACAATCCAGGAGTAAATAAATACATAAATATGTGTTTCCATCAGTGCCAACTACTGGCTTGAAAAAGAGGGTGGGGCTAGTGTGGAGAGAGGGCTCAGAGGTTAAGAGCACTTGTTGTTATTGTAAAAGACCTGGGTTTTGTTCCCAGCACCCGTGGCTCTCAAGTGCCTTACACCCTCATTTCCAATAGCTTTGATACCCACTGCTCACTTCTGTGGACACCTGTACCCATGTGGTACACATGCATACTCTCAGGCACACATGCTTAAATAATATAAAATATTTTTTTCAAAGGAAACGATTGAATTTTCACGGGGGTAGGTGGGGGACAGTATGGTGAAAAAATGAAAATAAAAATAAATAAAAAGAAGTAGCAACAGAAGAAACAGGAGAGAAGGTGCTGAGATGCTGGGGTGGGGCTTCTGGAAGAAAATCAACCTTTTAAGCGACGATTTAAGCTGTTTTCATTTTTTATTCTTACGTGGGCTTCCCTTATTTTGTACCATTTGGGTCTGTTTGGAGAAAGAGAGGGGTGGGGGAAATGTTTTTAAGTAGCTCAGTGGAAATCTCTAAGAATGATGGACCTGCTAAGGCTTGTGTAGAGGTAAGAAATCAGAGACAGAACCAAACGTGAAAGGGGAAAAAAAAAAAAAAAAAAAAAAAAACATAAAGTGCCATGCAAACTCACGCAGGGTGTGAGGACAGTCTCTAAGGAGACCCACCCTCCCTCAGGCTGCACTGCAGCTCACAGCCCACCTGCCTCAGGAAGCTTCTCTTAGGGGCTGACCTTCTCCTTTTCTTTCTCATTTGTTCTGAATGTATCAGTGTTGGCTCTTACACAGCAGCTCATTCCTCACTCTTCCTCAGGCAAATGGTTCCAGCATCACTCTTAAATCCTCCAGGCCTTAAATGGGAAAGGCTCTGTCAGGTTTTACAAAGAAAGGAGTAAATTGAGCAGCAATCGGGACCCCAAGAGGTTCAAATACAGCGATGGCAGAGAAAGAGTTGGGAGGTTATTTTCACCTCTCAATTAGTCCCTAAGGATGCTGGCCTTTCATCCTCAGGGGGCAAATGTAACCAGACAGTGAATGAACCTTTCGATGGTGGATGAGCAACCCTGCTTGTCTGATAATATGACAATCTAACCTCTGACAAGACTATCCCAGGCTTGGCTGCCTTCTATCCTGGATAGAATATTTTAAAACTAAATCAAAACAGTCTCTTCCTACCCATGCCTCATCTTACTTCAGCAGCAGAGTGCACAGCTGGAGAGAAAGCCTGCTCTCGCAGGGTTCCAGGACATGGGAAGGAGTTCTGTACCTTCTCTTGGTCTTTTCCTCCCTTCTGTTTGTTTTGTTTTATTCTGATGTGCTACTTTTTGTTGTATCTTATTTTATTTTATTATTGTTCCCTAGAAGCCTGTTTGTTTCTAATGGGAGGGGAAATGAGGAGTTTGGGGACGGGAAACTGGAATTAGTGTACATTACGTTAGAGAAATAAATTTATTTTCAATAAAAGGGAAATTTTTTTCATCCTTGTCCTACCCAGTTCTCTCAGACGTGCTCAGAATGTAAGAGAAAAGTAACTGTCCACTAGGTTATGAGTTTGTACACATAGTGTGTAGAACCCGTTTCAGGAATAAAGAAGTGTACCAAGGTGTTTTAAAAGTGATAGCAAGCTGCTTCTGAGAGGGCTTGGCAAGAATGGTGACCGTTATTCCCTCACTGAGCTGTGTTTGTTTCTGATAAAGACTGGGAACTCCCTTCTCCTCCCTGTTCTCTCCTACTCAGAGAACCAACAGAGTTTTCTAACCCACAAAGCAAACAGAAACGACAAAATAAGTTGAGGCTACACTGTTAAGGGGATTGCCACAATGATGTCAGATGGAAGGCTTGGGTGTTCTTGCCAGACTTTCACAGAAGTATTCCATAGTTGCAGAAAAATAATTTAGACATTTTTGGTAATTTTTAAAGCATGGTTTATTTTATCTCTTTTGAAATAGGGTGATATTTTCATTGGTTTGAAAGCAGATACTGATGTGTTTTATAAAGCCAAGGATATGTTTTATAGAGCACAGTATGGTGTGGTGGGAAGGGAGTACCTCAGCAGGCCCAACATGAGACATCCCTCTCCAACCCCTAGGTACCAGCCATAGGAGGGGTCTAGTATAGAACAGAGTTTATTTGGAGGGATGGGAAGGAGAGTTGAGAGGGGAGTAGAGGCAGGGAAAGTGAGGAAACAGAGGACACATACATACCACACATACATACAGAGAGAGAGAGAGAGAGAGAGAGAGAGAGAGAGAGAGAGAGAGAGAGAGAGAGAAAGGCTGAGTGAGAAGGGGGAAGAGGCTGGCCAGGGAACACATGGAGAGAGAGGGGTAGGGGCAAGAGGAGAGAGGGAGAAAGGAGTCAGGGATAGCAAGCAAAAGGGATCAGAGAGTCAGAGAAAATCAGAGAGGCCAGTCAGTCCCTTTTATAGCAAGCCAGGCCTACCTGGCTGTTGCTAGGTAACTCTTGGGCAGAGCATAGAAGAAATGCCAACAGATACCAACTGCAGCTGCATTCACATGAATAAAATTTATTTCCTTGGTAGTAGGATGGCCCAGTCATACAGGGTCCCTTTTGTGGGTTCTTAAATCTTTCACATAAAGGAAATCACGAACAGGCTTAGGGACAAACGTGAAGACAACTTTATTGGTGTTCCAGAGTAATCGGGCAGACAAACTGCAAACCTCATCAGCTACACAGAAGACAAAGATCACATCAAGAGAAAGGAGAGTGGGTCATGCTTTCCGGTCGTGGACCAAGAAAGCAAGGAAAACCAACAGTGGACATCTATAACCCCAAATGGGAGAGGGATGTTTCTTCAGGGAGAGAGAGAGACAGACAGACAGACAGACAGAGAGACAGAGAGAGAGAGAGAGAGAGACAGAGAGAGAGAGAGAGAGAGAGAGAGACAGAGAGACAGAGAGACAGAGAGACAGAGAGACAGAGAGACAGAGACAGAGAGACAGACAGAGAGACAGAGAGAGAGAATGAATGTGCATGCCCAGTGTCTCACATCAGGGCAGCAGACTAGGGATTTGGACTGGTACCCATGGAAAAAAAAAAAACAACAACAAAGAAGGGAAAGAAAGAGTTATACTTTCTGAGGTTCTATTGCTGATTTGACAGGTTTATTTGGATGAACTCTTAAGGACAGACACAATAGCATGTCTTTGTAATACTATACTCTTTGGAGACCTTAAGAATGTCATCTCTGCCCCAAAGGTTAATGATAGTACCCTAAGTCTAATTGTTCTAAGCAAAACTCAGGTAATAGAGCAGATGATAATAATTTTGAAATAAATGAAAAATAAATCTATAACATACACATGCTTTGTCAAGAAGAAATAACCTTTCCTACTAGGCTTCACCAAACCCTGCTATCCTCACACCTGTCACTTCCACACCTGACTCTTCCATACCTGTCACCTCCAAACATGCCTTCTCCACACCTGCCATCTCCACACCTGCCTCCTCCGTACCTGACACCTCCACACCTGCCACCTCCATACCTGACACCTCCACACCTGCCTCCTCCACACTTGTCACCTCCACACCTGCCACCTCCATACCTGACACCTCTACATCTGCCACTTCCACACATGTCACCTTCACACCTGCCACCTCTGTGCCTGCCATTTCCACAACTGTCACCTCCACACCTGCTTCTTCCATACCTGCCTCCTCCATACCTGCCATCTGCCTTCTCCACACCTGTTTCCTCCACACCTGCCTCCTCCACACCTGTCTCCTTCACACATGTCACCTCTACACCTTCCTCCTCCACACCTGCCATCACCACACCTGCCTCCTCCACACCTGCTTCTTCCACACCTGTCTCCTCCACACCTGTCTCTTCCACACCTGCCTCCCCTACACCAGCCACCTCTACACCTGCCTCCACCACACCTGCCTCCTCCACACATGTCACCTCTACACCTGCCTCCACCACACCTGCCACTTCCACAGCTGTCACCTCCACACCTGCCACCTCCACACCTGCCATATCCACACCTGTCTCCTCCACACCTGTCTTCCCCACACCTGTCTCCTCCATACCTGTCACCTCCACACCTGCCATCGCCACACCTGCTCCTCCACACCTGCCTCCTCCACACCTGTCTTCTCCACACCTGCCTCCTCCACACCTGTCTTCTCCACATCTGCCTTCTCCACACCTGTCTCTTCTACACCTGCCTCCTCTACACCTTCCTCCTCCACACCTGCTTTCTCCACACCTGCCACTTCCACATGCCTCCCTTTCCTAAGGTATTTTCAACATAAGTATGGTTAATCATGCTACTTCTTCCCTCTCTGCCCTGGTGTTTGAAATTCTTATGATGGAAACTGTGGTACCTTTCCTCAGTTGCCATGGTATTTTAAATTCTAAACAGACATGTGGAAGCAAGAGACACTCTTTCCTTAAAATGAGAGAGAAAAGGCCCAAAGCTGATCATAGGAGATCCCATTCTCAGTGCCCCCAAACCTGCTTATGTCTGAGTAGCTCCCTAACTGCACATTCAGTAAGTACAAAGATTACACAGGTTGCCAGGTGGTGTGTGTACATGTGCTGTGCACTTCAGAGCAGAAGACCACTACTGCAGAAGTTACTTCCCTCCTCCTATCATAAGTCCCAAGTACGGCTCACAATATCAGGCTTGGTGGAAAGTAGATGAAGTTTGTAACACACGGAGAGAGCTTTTTGGCAGTTCAGACACAATGAACTGTGTGATTTACTTGTGTTCTCTCTGAGAACACTGGTATCTTAAGGGATGATTTATTTTGACTCACAGTTCCAAGGTTACAGTCCTTCATGGCAGAAAAGCATGGTGGCAAGAGCAGGGGGCAATGGGCAGTGAGGAAGTAGAAAAATTCCCTTGCTTGTGCCCAGCTCACAGTTGCCTTTCAGTGTAGTCCTGGATCCCAGCTGTGGCAGAACTGGGACAAGAGGTTGAGCCATCAAGATCAGCAAATGAGGGAAGCCAACTTCCAGAGGAAGGCTGAGCACTGGTGAGAAAAGATCTTGGACTACTTCTGACAGAGGCAGCTGCTCCACAAAGGCTATCCAAAGAGCCAGATAGCTCATGGTCCGGGAGTCGGAGGTCTTTCCTGCCTCCCTGCCCACTCCTTTCCTGGGAGTGCTTCTGCTCTCTTTATAATCTGCTCCATGTCTGTTTCTACCCATGTCTCCAGTGCACTCCATCATCTTAGGAACAAGAGTCTGGAGCAGGTTTCCTCTAAACCCAGATCTGTGATGTGGCACTAAAATGTTTTCCCTCCTCCTCTTCCTCCTCTTCCTCCTCTTCCTCCTCTTCCTCCTCTTCCTCCTCTTCCTCCTCTTCATCCTCTTCCCCTCTTCCTCCTCCTCTTCCTCCTCCTCTTCTTCTTCCTCCTCTTCCTCATCCTCTCTCTCACCCCTTGTCTGTGTGCCTCTGTCTCTGTCTCTCTCTGAGTCTCTCTCTGTCTCTGTGTGTGTTTATGTGTGCCTCTGTCTCTGTTTCTGTCTCTCTCTCTCTGTCTCTCCCTTCCTCCCTCTGTGTGTGTGCCTCTGTCTCTTTCTCTGTGTCTCTGTCGTTGTGTCTCTGTCTCTCTCTGTGTCTCTTCATCTCTGTGTCTCTGCGTGTCTCTCTCTTTATCTTTCTGAACTCTACCTCTCTCTGTGTCTCTCTCTCTGTGTCTCTCTGTCTTTTCCTCTCTCTCCCCCTATGCCTCCACCATTATTTTACTTTTGTAGGTTTTTAATTGGGTCACTTTCCTTTCTGTGGCTACACGACTGACTTGTAACTCAGCACGGACCATCATCCTTCTCACAGAGCACTACTAACTCCCAGCTGAGAAGTAGGAAGGTTCACATTCAGCATTCAGCACATCCCCAGATTTTTCGATATCCGTGTTGAGTTAATATCAATAATATAATAATATCAATAGTCATGACTACAATACTGTGGGTTGTGTACTTAGAAGTAACCATTCACTTTTTCATTGAATTTAAGGCCTACTCCATGAGATGGAACCTTCACATGGCATTACTAAAGAGACCAAGGCCCTAAATTGTTATGCCATCGGCCTAGGGTAATATCACATACTGATGCTCTGGACAGAAGAACAAAGCAATAAAGTGACTCCTTATGGCATTACTTTACCCGTGGATTGGTGTTTTGTTCAGGACACATCAGTAGGACTTCCTCTTGCAGTAGATGGAAATCAACACAGAGACCTACAACTGGGCAATGTGCAGACAGTGAGAGACTTTGGAACTCTCAGTCTTAAATGGGACATCTTTATCAAAGCCCTCTCCTCAGGGTTCAGGGAGCTATGTGGAAAAGGAGGCAGAAAGATTGTGAGATCCAGAAGTGATGGAAGACATCAGGAAACAAAAGGCTTTCAGACACAAGACTGACACACATGTAAACTCACAGGGACTATGGCAGCGTTCACAGGACCTGTGCCTGTACATATCAGTGGGGATCCCAGTGCTGAGATGGGATGTGAACACAGGATACATACCTAACCAAGGAGGTATCTCCAATTGACAATTGTTTGCAAAAGAAAAAATCTGTTTTCTCCAAAGGAGTCAGTGGGTAATAAACTACATGTATGGGTAAGACCCACGCCCAGTGCATGATGGTCAGCACAAAAGGAGATCAGTGGTGTTTGTATAGACATTTTGCCTCCTGTTGCCTTGTTTGTTTTTAAATTTTGTCTTTATTGGGTTGGGGTGTGTGTGTGTGTGTGTGTGTGTGTGTGTGTGTGTGTGTGTGCATGTTTGATATATGTATGTGTGTGGTGCTTTTTCTTTTCTTCTCTTTTATTTTATTTTTTTCTTTTCCTATTCTGGTTTATTTCTAAGGACTTCTGTGAGAACACAAAAAGACTAACAAAGCACTTTTTCCCCACAATGGGCAACTTCACCCCACATACAGAACCAGTTCCAAGCAGAGTCCAGCATCCCTGTCGTGGGCTTGCCTTCAGGGTGTTGCTCTCAGAGCTCCACTAACACACTTGTTTCCTATGGACTCATTCATTGACTGAGACCAAGTCATCTCTAACTTGAGCATCCAGTCTCAAAGTACATGTCCACCAAAAGAAAAGGTAAATCAAAGGCTCCCTCATTTTCCTGTGGTGCTTTAGTGAGCTCAAAGGCAGACTCAGAAGCTGCTGGGCCCCAATCTGAAGCCTACTGCAGCAGGAACCTTGTGCTCATGAGTGTGGCCCTGGGCTTGAGAACAGTAGCTTCAACTGACACAGAACTGGGTTCAGCACTTTGTGGGAACCCCACCCCCAAATGGGAGACCCCAAAACTCAAAGACAAGTGTGGGAATCCCACTGAAGGTCTAGAACATCAAATTTTCTAAAGACTCTGACTATCACAATTGAGGGAAGCCACAGGCTCACGCCTTACACTCGGCTACACACTCTCTACTTTATTCTCTCACTATTGTCAATCATGGAAACATTCTCTAATGGGACTTTGGCATCATCCTCTCATTGTTAGGGTTTCTTTGTTTATATTCTTATTTATGCCCCTGCCCTGCTCCGAAGGTATGTCGAGAGATTTTATACGTATCTTTTTACAACCCTTTTTATCAAGAATTTTCATTGTGTCTTCAAACAATAAGCTTCTGGTTTTGCCTTTTTACTGTGTTTTCCCCAGGAGATATTCTATGGCAGATGACATGGAGACTGTGCGATTACATGGATAGTTGCAAATCACACTGCCACACTGACTTTGGAAGCCCTGTGAGGCCATGCTCTATGGAGGTCAGGAAGACAGCGGACACTGAAGAGTCACACTGACAAGTTGTGAGACTTCGATAAAGTTTGCAGCCAAAACCACCGTCCATGCCAGGAAGCCTTTCTAGACTGTGACACACAGGTATGGAATCGAGGAAATGCAGTGCCTAAAAGCCCTCTGCAAAAGTACTGGGTGTGTGGACACATAGCTCAGTTTGTAGATCCCTGCCCGTTCAAGCCTGAGGACCTGAGTTTAGATCCCCATGTGAAAGTCATGTAGTGTGCATATGCAGTCTCGGTGCAAGTGTGGCAAGGTATGTGATAGAGACAGGAAAAGACTGGAAACAAAAGAGGTACCCTGCCTCACACAGCATGGAGAGCAAGGACCTCCACCACAGTGTGGCACACATGTAACTGCACTTACACACATGAACATGCACTCAGTCATACAAACATGTATGCACACAGCATGCACACACATACACAAAGAGAGACAGTCAGAAAGACTCAAAACTGAGAGAGAGAAAGAGAGAGACAGAGACAGAGACAGAGAGGAGAGAGACTTTTAAGAAACAAGAACAGGAGTAAGTAGTTTAAATGTCTTTGTACTTTAATTTTGTAGTTGGATACATCTTTGGAGCCTTAAAAAATCACTTTCTTATTTTGGTAACAAAAAAAGCAACCGAGTTCCTAGAAATGCCTGTTACTGAAGAGCTCAGCTGCTTTCAGTTTCCATTAGATTCCTGTTCCAGGAAATGCCTTTCAGGGGCTGAGCTTTGTCCGAGTTGTCTCTCTGGCTGCACAGCAACCCTGCTAAGCTGGAAGTGCATTCAGTTTGGAGGGTGAATCCTCATAGGTCAAACCCCCAGATTCACGATTTCATGACAGGTGTATGTAGGGCACTCTTAAAGTCTTTCTATATTAAATTGCATGTAGACAGGTCTGCTGCACACCCAAGCATGAACATGCACACACATACATGCATACATGTGCACACACATGCACATACATTACAGTGCACAGACATGCACACCCGCACGTGCATGTGTGCACATGTATACATTACAGTGCACACACATGCACATACATGAAAGGTCAATCTGGGGTGGCTTAATAGATCATCTTTGCAGGTCCCTGAGTTTGGTTCCCAAAGCTGAAAAAGGGCTAAAGCACTTAGTTTCCTCGTGTTTTTCAAGTGCTGCAGTGTGCCCATACCATCAGACACCTCCTCATGCTCACCTCGGAGCTTCTGTGCTCCCTGCTCCTCACCCTCACTCCTCTCCCGTGCTCCCTGCTCCTCACCCTCACTCCTCTCCCGTGCTCCCTGCTCCTCACCCTCACTCCTCTCCCGTGCTCCCTGCTCCTCACCCTCACTCCTCTCCCGTGCTCCCTGCTTCTCACCCTCACTCCTCTCCAGTGCTCCCTGCTCCTCACCCTCACTCCTCTCCAGTGCTCCCTGCTTCTCACCCTCACTCCTCTCCCGTGCTCCCTGCTCTTTACCTTCACTCCTTTCTTGAACACCCTCCAATAGTCCTGCTCAATCTTCTCCCTCATGACCTCCAGACACTGAAACCATCGGGGCTGAATACTTTCTGTTAGAGCCCTGAAGTTGATCCAGCTCTTCCTCAGTGTTCACAGATGTCTCTTCATTCTTCTATACAAATCCCCTCCTTATTTGCTACTGATTCCTGCATGGAAAATGTACAGCCGCCAGGCAGTGGTGGCAGTGCACGCCTTTAATCCCAGCACTTGGGAGGCAGAGGCAGGCAGATTTCTGAGTTTGAGGCCAGCCTGGTCTACAGAGTGAGTTCCAGGACAGCCAGGGCTACACAGAAAAACCCTGTCTCAAAAAAAAAAAAAAAAAAAAAAAAAAAAAAAAAACAAAAAAAAAAAAAAAACAAAAAAACAAAAAAAAAAAACAAAAAAAAAACAAAAAAAAAAAATAAAAGAAAATGTACATCAATGTGGCCAAAGGAAAAAAACGACAACGGAACTTTCAAAGAACCCAGTAGAAAAGTCACTTTGACTACTTATCATGAGAAGCGTATTCTGGTATATTAAGACTTGGAATAAGTCAAGAATTTAAAACGTGGTTTATTCACAACTAAGAAGACAGCAATGGCTCCCTTCCCACAGTCTGTTTAAGCATCAGCAACTCCTGGAGGGTGTTTGTGGGAAGCCTCACTTGCTGGGCCTTCTGCTCACTATAGTGGTCAGCTGCCTGCTGCACAGATGCTGAGTTCTCATGCAGGGCCAGAGTTGTCACTGCATCATCCAGACAAGGCACTAAGTACAGTTGATGCTGCCCATACACTCTTGGGTGTATAACATTCACTGGCCAGTGGTCATCCCACTAGGGGCTGTAACATTAAAAAATAAAACCTTGACTCCACCCTCCCACCACACCCTCACCAGTAGCTATGATTCCTTAGCTAGAAATGGAACCATGTGTCCCCTTCTATCTGGCATGGACCAATGATGGTGATAGAAATAACTTCTCTATCACAACTGTGCCACTGTTGATGGCATCCACCTGGGTTGTCCCCTGAATCCCCAGTCCTTTGTGAACTTTGTGAAAAGATATGTAAATAGCAAGTCTCCAACTCAGTCAGATCCATGGCTCTGAGATTGAGTCTAAGATCACAAACACTTACTGCAATGGAGAAACGTTTGCCTTCCTCAAAAAAACACTCCTTGGACTCTACTCCACAGCCTTTCATGAGATGTTCAAGTGGCAGGTGCCTAGGTCTTGTGGCTAGAATTGCTGTTCTTACAAAATGCTCCCCAGACAACTCACTGACCCTTCCATAGCATAAGATGAAACCATAAGCCAGCAGTCATTGACCTAGGTAACATCTCACCAGATACCAGCATGCTGGCACTCTGATGTTAAAGTCCCAGAGTCCAAAGCTAAGAAACAATTTTCTGCTGTTTTTACGTTTATCCTGTTTGTTTGTGGGATTTTAAATCCTGGCACCAAAAGACATGAAAACATGCATGGCTGTACTTACTCTAACTGTCAGAGCCTGCATGTTCATGTTGACATTTTATTCCACTTTTCCCTGGGCTCTAACATTAAACACAAGATTATCACCTCTGTTGGTCCAGGCCAGAAGAAATTCTAGCGTGGAGAGGAAACAGAGACACACAGTTCCACCCCTAGCTAAGGAGTCATAGCTACTGGGGAAAAAGAGTCAGATATTTATTCTTTTCTGTTGCAGCCCATGGTGGGATGACAACCCTCCCGAGAATGCTATACACACTGGAGTATATGGTCAGCACAAACTTGCTGCCTTCCTCAAAAAATCACTCCTTGGACTCTACTCCAAGGGTTTGAGAGAAAAGATCTAAAGTTGGGTGGGTGGGGAAAGAGGAATGTATCTGGGAGTGGTTGGTGAGGATGTGATCAAAATCAATTGTATAAAATTCTCAGAGAACTAATAAACTGATAGAAAATAAATGATCAACTTTCTAAAATCATCAAAGATGTCCACAAAAAAATATTTTCCTGTTAACATAAAATTTGAGAGGAAAAGACAGAGTTGGCAGGCTAAGCCACACTGTATTCATTTAAAATCATGAAGCATATGAATATTTTCAGGACGTTGTAAGTTGGCACTTCCCTTAGCATGGCTAAAACTCCTGAAGGTCTTCATAACAAATAAGTTCTCTGTTAGAGGTACAGAAATGGTCAAATGTTAAGAGTACTTGCTCTTGCAAAAGACATGGATTCTGTCCCTGGCACCCACATGGAGGCTTACAACCATCTATAATTCCAATTCCATGACATCTCAAGCCCTCTACTGAACTCCACAGGTGTCAAATATGCATGTAATCCCCCATGAAAAGTGCCCATATACATAAAATAAAAAGCAAATCTAAACAATGTTTTAAAAAGAAGTCACTTATGTGACTTCACTGAAGAAGAAAATGTGCTCTGATATTATTGTGAGTTAATGCTAGCTCATCAAAGATGAGGAACTTCATACATGTGGAGACACATGATGCCACCAACATATCTGAGGAAGTTGTAAGCATGAACACACACATTTCAATATGGTATACGAATTGTGGCGATTTAAGTGAGAATGACTCCCTTAGGCTATTGGATTTGAATGCTTGGTTTCCCAGTTGGTAGAACTGTTTGGGGAGGATTAGGGCATGTGTTCTTGTTGGAAGAGGTGTGTCTCTTGGTTGGGCTTTGATGTTTCAAAAGACTCATATTCCCAGATAGCTCTTTGTCTCTGCCTTGTGCTGTGGATCAGAGGTATGCTCTCAGCTACTGCACCAGGGAATGCCTGCTTGCCTGCATCCATGTACCCTGCCATAATGGTCATGGACTTACCCTCTGAAACTAGTACCCTCCAATAAATTCTTTCTTCTGTGCATTGCTTTGGTCATGGTACCTTAGTACAGTACTAGAAAAGTTACTACGACATGAATATTATCAAATACCTATTTCTATATAGAAAGAAACTGAACTACTGAATTATGTGCTATAATGAAATCCCAAAATCACGGTGCCACATAAAAATATTATTTTTAAAAGGAGACTCACAAATCACTGTGACCTTGACTCCTGTGCCCTTCCCCCAGGCCTGAGAAGGCCTGCAAGTCTTTTATCACAATAGACCAAGCAACAGTAGGACCTAGGAGAGGCATTGCATTACCAGCCTTGGCGCCTTGGAGCCTGCTACCTGAGCTAAGAAGAATGGACTGCCTGCTGAGCTAGCCTGGACACCTTTGGGACTGCTATCTCCTTGCCCAGCCCCTGGGCTGAACGGAGAAGAGACTCTGGGGGGTGTTTTCCCCTTTATATGTGAAAGCAAATTATTAAACTTCGAGCCTTGATCAGAGAACTTTGTCTAGGCTTCATCTCTTCCTGCCCGTTTCCCTATTCTCAGCCTCTCTTACAGGGGAACCCGGTTCAGCTGTTGCTGCTGGCGGCAACAGACTCCAGGTCCTGAGCCTTGCGTTAGTGAAGATTTAAGAACAGAAAACTTCAGATTGCTATAGAATGTTTGTATCATGATTATTTTCAGATAACTATGCCATAAAATATTTTTTAAAATACTAGGTAATCGAAGACAAAACACTTCCATCTGGAGAGTAAAAATTTATATTCAGTGGACATGTTGAAGCTTTCAGCTCTGGGATTGCCTCCTGAGGATGAGGTAAATAGAGTTACCCTGAACAGTTTTGCAGTGTTATAGACCTCTGTTTCATCATTCTTAACCAAGTAAACACTGCCTCTGCCAGGATGATGGTTTGTGAATGCTAGGCCCAGGAAGTGCCATTGTTAGGAGGTGGGATCTTGTTGGAGTAGGTTTCTCACTGTGGGTATGGCCTTGTGGGAGTAGGTGTCTCACAGTGGGGGGTGGACTTGTTGGAATAGGTGTGGCCTTGGAGTGGGTGTGGCTTGTTGGAGTAGGTGTGGCCTTGTTGGAGTAAGTGTCTCACTGTGGATGTGGCCTTGTTGGAGTAGGTGTCTCACTGTGGGTGTGGTCTTGTTGGAATAGGTGTGGATTTGGAGGAGGTGTTGCCTTTGAGGAGGTGTAGCCTTGTTGGAGTAGATGCGGCCTTGTTGGAGTAGGTGTGTCACTGTGGTTGTGGGCTTTAAGATGCTCATCCTAGCTGCCTGGAAGTCAGTATTCTGCTAGCAGCCTTCAGATGAAGATGTAGAACTCTCAGCTCCTCCTCCACCATGCCTGCCTGGATGCTGCCATGCTCCTGCCTTGATAATAATGGACTGAACCTCTGAACCTGTAAGCCAGCCCCAAATATATGTTGTCCTTTAAGACTTGCCTTGGTCATGGTATCTGTTCACAGCAGTAAAACCCTAAGACAGCCAGGAAGTACAGTCTATGAAATACTGAAAGGTTCCTAAAGGAGACTGTGAGCCTACAGCACCCACAGAAGTGATGTTGGGCCATTGGTTTCATTACATGAAAGGGTTTTACGGGGTTTGCTATGGACTTTGGTTTTGTTTGGGCAGAACAAATATCAGCTTAGAAGTTGGCCTCTTGGGGAAATGGCTCTTGATACTTCCAGTTTCTGTCTGAGCTGGATTTGCATGCTCTTTCATTTCAGGCACCGTCATATTTTAACACTGAAAATCAGCAGAATCCACTGAAGATAAAACAGGAAATCTGGAGTAACTGTGCCAGAGAAAATGAATGTAGATTCAGCCATTCAAGACCCTTAGTAGCACATACGTAAGACTTAGCTCTGTTGTGTCTATATATATGATCCTAAAGGTGACTGTGTGCACACCAAGCATTGTTTGACATGGGTAGTTTTCGCTGCCACTGAAATTTGGCTTGACCTCAGAAGTATTGAGCTGAGTTTTTGGTACAGTCATTATGAAGAAACTCAATGGTTTGTGACCAAGCCAGCTCAGTCAGTCAACAGGGTCTCAAGCAAGGGAGTGAGGATTGAAGATGAAAAACAAACAAAATTATAACATTACTCCAGCCAGTGGTGGGGCTGAAGCAGCTTTATTTCTCTTCAGCCTGCTTTTATATCATTCTAGGTATATCCAACAAACATGGTCAGTTCTTAGATCAAAGACAAAGTGATTAAGTGAATTAGTAAACAAGGAGATCACACAAGAAAGTAATCAAGCAGAGTAGTAAGCAAAATGATCGTACAAGGTAATAATTAAGTAGTGAGCAAAGCCCGTGGTCACTGTTTCTAATATTCTTATCTGAGCCTGCTTCCTTGTCTAAGCCCAGTGACAAATGCCAAATTCCTAGATGTGGTAACAAAAGTTCTCAACAGGTTTGAAATATAATTGAAGTCATGTGCTATTACTAATGACCTGAGAACTTGCCCATTCTTGTTTTTAAGACATTACTGATTTATCTTGAAGATAACCCACTTTATTCAAAACTTCAGTCCAAGGGATGTCAGCATAGCTGTTAAACACCATCAAGTAAGGGAGAAAGATATAATGGGGTTAGGCCATACTTAGATCACTGAGTCATGCTATTAAAAAAAGTGTCACATAGTTTGGTATCTCTAGCAAGCTACTTCACAGTTCCTCAGAAATTTGCAAGAAATGACTAGAAGTAGTTTCCATAGCTACTTGACAGGATGTCTTTCTCTGAAGACATGTATGCATGTGCATGTGAACTACCAAGCCTATTTAGTATTGCTGTATGTATATGTACTTAGGGCTGACCACTTCTGATTGGATAATCGAACAGGGGGCTCCTACTTGGAGAAAATTGAATATCTCTCTCTCTCTCTCTATCTCTCTCTCTCTCTCTCTCTCTCTCTCTCTCTCTCTCTCTCAGCAGCATTGATTAACTATAGTTCTTCATCTAGGCGGAGGCCTTGTGAAATTCCCCTAACATGGCAGCCTCCCCCCTGAGGATTTCCTCCCATACTGCTATGTACACTGCCAGGAATAAAAGCAGTCTGTAGTCCTACCCAGATCTTTCTAATGCCTTTCCGACAGCCGGAAGGCAGGCAGGAGCTCTTCAAGTCAACCACAGAGCATCACTTTTACGGTAGCAGCAGCCACAGCAGAAAAAAAACAAAAGCCCAGGCCAAGCAAAATCTTGCACTACGGAAGGAAGCAGCAGGCAGCAGGCTGCAAAGACCACAGCAGCGCCCAGAACTGCTGGAAAGTGTTGACAAGTATCTGCAGAGGGCTTAGGCTTTAACAGTCTTGCCTGCTTGGTCTTACTTTCTTTATATGTTCACATTCAAACAATCTGAACCCAACTGGTCCTGAAAGCTGGCTTCTGACTGACACATCAGACACCGTGGCATATGTATATACATGCATGCCCATAAATGAATGAATACATAGATTTTTTTCAGGGAAGAAAGACTGACCAGGCATAGACTAACCCTGAGAAAAAGCTCCCGTGAGCCTAAGGCTTCTGGCTCTAGCTAGAGCTCACTGGAGCCAACATTCAGGACTTGTCCTATAATTGCAGGCCAGGGGATAGGCTCCTGCCTCAGCCTCTGCCGCTACTCCTGTTGTCTGCAGACAAAAACTCATTTAAAGATCCAGCTCTCCTGTGTCAGAGGCCAGGGATGCCATCACACTTCTCAGTGGTACTGGATCTCTGCTAACAGCCACGCTCCCAAGAGTTTAAATCCACTCCATATGAATTGTTGAATCTCTGAGACAATCAGTTTTATCCCATTTAAAGTTATTAAACCTGAGTTGGTAATCAAACACTTTTGTTAGACTGTCTATGAGTCTTGAAGTGGGGGCATTATCATCCTGTGTAGCATAATTCAGTTTAATCTATACATACATCCCATGGTCATGGTAATGACTGGCCAGGTAGGATATCCTCAACTGTAATATGTAGCATTTACACCTTGAGGTGACAAAAGATGTTTAATTAGACTTAATGTCCACTGAATAGCAACAAAATAAAGTAAAATTTGCTTTGCTATCTGCCTACCTCATTCTTAGAGGGGGCTGCTCTATGTGCACCACCCCAGCAGGTCAGGAAAGGTGTGTGTGTGTGTGTGTGTGTGTGTGTGTGTGTGTGTCTGAGATGTAGAGAGTATATTTTAAAGAACTGGTGGCATCTCAGTGGATACACTCGGGCTCACAATGTGTCCACCTCCTGAGTTTTTAATGACTGACATGTTTGAAGTTAGGATAGGTCTTTCACCATTGCCTTCTCTGTGCCTTTGGAAAAATACCCATCACTAGCACACTTCTTTCTTGTAGACTTGGGCACAATAGAAACTTCTTGGTTCTTTAATGGTCTTGATTTCTGAAAATTATCTAAAACAGACCCTGGAAAGTCTACCTTCCTTCCATCTAAACATGTGGAAGGAGCCCCCTGTTCTGCTTTCTTAGTTCACAGCTCGTCTCCTGTCCCTCTTGAAGTGTCTCAGTCATTGCAGGTATTCATTTTCCTTCCTCATGTTATCCTCAGTAAAGACACCATTCTTCCATTCCTCACTGGTGATTGACGTTAGACCTGTCCCATTTTTCTTCCCATAACTATTATTGTCATCCACAGTGACTTCAAGATCCACATATTGACCAACTCAGCACACTAACATCCATTTTTTGCAACATATACTAGAATATTTATTGACTTTCTGAAACTGCCAGAAGTTAAGAAGCACCAAAACTTTCTCCATTGAGCCATCCTTTGACCTTCAGGTGTGATATTAGAGGTGAAACAAAGACTCCTCATAGCTTCCTCATTTTCTGCAAGGATGAGCCCCTCACCCTTCCTTTCACCCTGCCCAGCATTAACTCTGTTGATAAATCCTTCAGGGTTACTGCTACCTTATTGAGACAGTCTTCTCTGCCTAGGACATGCTTGCTTGCTACATCAAGAGCTCAGACCCTAGTCCTACCATATATGAATATGAAGATGTTCTCTTATCAAATAATTGCTTCAGTTGTATTTATTAATGTCTGATGTCAGAAATGGGAGAACTGGATGTGTGACACAGTTTTGAAGAAATACCTAAGCAGAATCCTATGAAGAAAGTTAAAGGCCTTAGCATCAGAAAGATATGATACAAATCTAATCTAAATCCTGTTTCCATTCCCATTGTCAATTAAAATTAAAAAATACTAAAAAGTAATATTTCTGGTTTCTCCCTTGATTATTCATTTATTTTTTAAAATTATTTTTTATTGGATGTTTTATTTACATTTCAGATGTTATCCCCTTCCCCCATTTCCCCACCCACCCAGAAACCCCCTATCCCATCCCCGCTCCTCCTGCTTCTATGAAGATGTGCCCCCACTCATCCACCCATCCCTACCTCCCCGCCCTCAGATTCCCCCATTTTTAGGCACCAGACTAAAATCCCAAATATTAACAAGGCCTGATGTTTAATTTTATACATTAAATTGTCAGGATCACATCTGACATTATACTGGTCAAACTTTTTTTTCTTTTTCTAAATGTTCCTGTGTCTGCAACACTCATTCTTTATCAAGGCTTCTAGTTCTGAAAAGACATGTTTCTAGCCACCTCAGTGAATAGTGTGTACCCATCCACCTATTAAAGAATGTGCTGGTCCCGCAGGCACAAAGTCGAGCAGCCTCTGAAGTGGGAGTGAGGATGATTATAGGAAAGACAGAAAGAAGACTCAGACACAAGAGTTAGAATTGGGAGGGCTGCGGGTCAATACCACATCAGCCTCAAGTTTATTTTTCTTAGCCTTCTTACATCCCACCGCACTGTGGGAAACAAAGTCACAAGGTAGCAAAAACAATGGCTGATATACACACAGGATATCTGTTCTCATCCAGAGACTTCCTTGTTCCTTCCACCAAGATTAATAGAACGTTCAACCCCTTGCCTTGAGCCTCAAGTGTATCTCCTCTTATTGTTCTATGAGTCAGCAGGCCAGGAAATCTGCCAGCAGACCCTGACCTGCCTTCACTGTGCCTGGCAGGCATGCAGACTTTCACAGAAGCAAACAAAATGGCTCCCACTGAAACAACACCAAGATCTCTCCTTTACACAGTTCATTCTTTTGAACATGACATCTTACAAGGTATGAACTGAGAGGAAGTAAGCTTCCCCTAGATTCCACAAATCATAAGAATGTCTACACTTTAATTTTGAAATAATAAATGTAAGTATTTTAAAAATAAGATCATATTGTTCTAAAATAATGTTTTATGGATATGATGGGGCTGTGGCAGTAGGTATGGTTGTTGGCACAAGATATACATATTATCAAACCAGTCAACATCCAGCACAGAGAGGCAATGAGCTCATGAGACCCCACCCCTCACTAAGAAACTACTAGCAGTTGATATCTGGTCACTGGGAGAGGGAGAGTATGTTTTCCATGGGGTGTGGGTCATGATAAATTGTCCATGGTCTGGTAGATGGTGTCTAATACCCAGGGACGTGAGGCCAGCATTAATTTATTCAGAGTAAGAAGAAAGAAGAAGAGGTGGAGGAGGCAAGGAAGACATGAAGGTGGGAGGGGAATTTGAGGACGTCTTAGAGGATCTGGGGGTGAATATACTCTAAATATATTATATTCATAAATGCACTAATAAGAGTCCTTGAGTCTCTTCACTCATATGGCCCATTATCAATGTTAACAGTATATTCCTTTAAAAACTTCTTTGTAAGGATGCGTATGTGTAAGTTGGGGATATATGATGGAAGTACCAGTGTCCCTTGGGGATCCAAAAAGGAAGTCAAATCCCTTGGAGTTGTATTTACAGGTCGTTGTTACCTGCCCCATGTGGATGCTGTGAACCAAGCTTCCCTGGATGAGCACTGTGCATTCTTGACCACTGAGCCATCTCCCAGCTGTCCACCTCCAATTTGCCCCATGGATTCTCTTATACTCTACACTGTCATTTCTCTTTTATTACAGTTTCCCTATGACTTTGCAAATAAATAAATATGATGTAAAAACGGCATGCATAAATTGTATTGACTGTCCGTGGAAATATTTTGATACATTGCTATATATAAAATGCATTATTTAAATTACTTTCAAAAGAGCAAAGCATTAAGCAGCAGATGTTATGCTTCCTGGTACTCAAGTCATGGTCTTGGGTGCCTTCTTGTGGCTTTTGCCATTTCTACAAGCAGAAAATTCATCAGGCAGTGGTGAGTTTCAATGTATTGTCACTATCTTAAAATGTAAATATGCTTTCCCAGTACCCTTCATGAAACATGAAAGACTGAGTACATCATGGAATATATGCATCCCTTCAACTTTTGATTCTAACTTGTTCTCCCTAGATGAAGTCAATAGATCAGGCTTTTTCATTAATCTTCCAGAGGGTACTTCATTTGTGTTCTTGTATGTGTACATGGGATAGTAGCATTTCTAATAATCACATGGTTGTATGGTGCTATTACTTTATTTTTTAAGATATATTTTAACTCGATTTAAATCATTATACAGATAGCTTGACTGACATTTGTTTCTTGACTATATAGTACTCCAGGATCAAGTCATATTAAAATTTGTTGTCAATCTAACTCAGTGATGTTTAAGTAGTTTCCAGGCTTATCACTGTTACGACATCAATGACATTTCCTCTTGCTGTGACAAAATACCCTCATAAAAGCACCTTCATAAAGGGTTTGTTGTGGCCCACGTATCACAATGATACATTCTGTCAAGGCTAGAGAATGCATTGTGAGAGAAGTGGAGGCTGGCTGGTTGCATGGCACCCACAGTCAGGAAGCCACAAGTTTGCTTTCTACTATGTCTTCAGGAACGGTGCTGTCCACACTTAGAATATGTTTCCTACCATATTAACCTGAGATAATTCCCCACAAGCTAACCTGGGCTACATGATCCTCATAGGAGTGTAAAAAACCTTGTGTCCTAGCTGATTCTATATCCGGTCAAATTGGCTAACAGTAATCACATGTAATGACTAATGGCATAGCTTCCATAGGTATGGTTTCAAAAATGTGTTCTCTAAAGACAAGTGTTGTCTGTGCAAACATGTATGAGTATGTTCTACCTCCGGTGGACAGGACACAGATGTCCTATAATCAGCACTTTTTATGTTTAAACTGCTCTGCAGAGTCAAAATGGAAAACACCCAGCTTCAGAATAAAACAAAGTGTATATCACAGTCTGTCATTCCCTCATAAGAAGAGCCGATCCTATTTAAAAAATGAAGCAATGCCTCTTACTGCCTCTGCAACCAGTACAACAGGGCCAAAAGTCACTGTAGCAAATCCTGTTACAAGAAGGTCCACAATGGAACCAATGTTTTGTTGCATATCCTCGATGTTATGTTGCAGTCTCTGTATCTCTCCCCTCATTTCCTTGGCTTTCTTCTCAAATCCTTCCTCAAGGAAAGCCTTTTGATCCTGAAACAGTGAACATGACAGAGAAGTAAATATTGTCAAGTCCCAACCTTGTATGACTTATAGTTTTAAAACTTTAGCAAGCAGTCCTTAGCATATTCCTGAAAACTTTCCCTTGCTGTGAAGCAGATGCATCAAAGTTAGAACTACACATTATGAGGAAGCAGAGCTGAAACTTTACTAACCTTGATCCACCATGTTTGTTTTGGCTGGTATGCTGGCACACTCATGCCCACAAAGATATCACTGGCCTGACTGCACAGAGCTCAACCCATGGAGACACTGTGACAATCATACCATGCAGACAGTGGCAACTCATTGGATGATTAAGAGGCCAATTACCATTTCACTTGCAGATGGACAATGGGAATCACCTCAATGTCATGTGCTTCTTCAAGCAGGCTGTCTACCCTGGGACAGCTAAAGAACCTGCAGAAGCTGCCAGTTCACTGTGCCTTTCAGACTGGACATTTTCTTAAGTTTAATGTCAGCATAGATCATCCTGGGGAGGTTGGGGTGGGGCGGGCAGAATTGTGGGAGGACAGTCAGGTGTCGGATGATCTGGACAACCCAGACCAGTTGCTGCCATTATTATTACACTGCCTTGCTGGGGAGTTTGTTTAGTAAACCCTCATAAGATCATTTTTAAATATCCCAAGTCTGTAAGCCAAAGCACTGTAGTTATTAAAACCCTGAAGGAGCCAACAGAAGACATGATGTCTCTAGAGTCTACATAAAGAGCAAAATTCAAAGACTACATGAAAAATAACACATGAGGGAGGGAAGACTCCTTAGCTATTATGAAGACTCCTTAGCTATTATGAAGACTCCCTAATCTATTATGATGGTGTTTCTCCCATGACCTGGCTGCCAACTTTCTCCTGTTGCCTGGGATACAACGACCACCAGGGGGATGAGGAGTCCCACCTTCAGTTGCTTCTCCAGCATCATGTAATGGTTTTTGATGAGCTGCTCTCTCTCCTGCATCAGCTTTGTTCTCAGTTGCTCTAGGTTTTCCTTGTGACTTTTCTCTTGAGCCTCCAACAGCTGCTGCTGCTCCTTCTGCTTCTGTCTTAGCAGCTCCTGTTCCTTCTCAGCTTCCTCCTTCTGAGCGCGCTCCTCTGCCCCAGGAAGATTCAGGGAGAGAAGCAAGTGATGGGTCAAGTAAAATGTCAACAGTGCAGAACTCAGAGAGCAATTCAAATCTGAAAGGGAGCATAGGAAACCAGACTCCACCCTGGTCCACACCATGGAGAGCGTGTTTCTGAGGGTGATGGAGGAGACCCTGCCCATGTGACTGAAACACAGCCAGGACTGCCTGTGGCTTCCAGAGTGGCATCCACAGAAATATAGAAAGCTGGGGATCTTGGCATGGGTTTACTGTGGCTTCTATCAGGAAGCCATGGTAGGAATCTGACCTCTCCTGAGAGCCAAGAGACTATTCCTGTACCTGCAATGGCCTTTTCCCCAGCAGTGAGGGCTGTATCTGCCTGCAAGATGGAACTCTCGATGACGGCCTGTGACTGCAGAAATCTCTGGAAGACTTCACTTGCCTGCAGGACCAAGAGGGAGCAAAGAACCCTGATAAATCCTGAGAGAGTACCCATGAGACTCAACAGAGTCTTCATTGTGCCTCATTGTTAAATGCCATAGTGAAGCCTGCAGATGTCCCAGGCTCTTCAGTGGTGCTGGAAACTTCCTGCTCTGTGGCTCTCTCCAGTAACCTCTGCTAGAGATGCATGCCTCCACTCAGATGCAGCCTGTCATGTACAGCTGTGCATGCTGCAATGTATGATGCCTTCAGATATTATATTCCAGTGTAAAATACTGCATGATTGCATGGGAGTCACTTCCTTCTTGCTGGATGTATTCACATTCACTTTAGCTGTCCGGGCCTTGTGGTACATATGTATGACTGTCCACAGTCGTGAGGGCATTGCTCAGAGTATTTAAATGACTAAAGAAAGGTCTAAAGAAAGTACTTACAATGGTACCACTGGCAATAACAGAGTAATATTTTAGCTGTGTTATTACACTTACTACTCCATAGGTAGACCATCCTGACAGACTTATAAAGTTATCACTCAAATGCTTTATGTGAATAATTCTAAGAATTTGTACTGAATAGCAGCCATTTTGCACCAAGCATAGTTCTGGTAAAGGAGCTTGAAGGTAAAGCACTCGCCTTGCATTGCAAATCCCTGGTCTTGGTCACCAACACTAACATAAAGCTAAAGGTACCAGGCTATCTTCCTATTTCCTTATTCCTCTTAAGCAATGTTGTATGTTCATGTTTTATGATGTACCATTCCCTCTGAGATAAGCTCCCGAGCTCACTGCTTCTCAAGTTTCACCCTATCCCCATGCTCCCTGCTCCTCACCTTCACCCCTTTCCTTGGAACCTGCCAGTAGTCATGCTCAATCTTCTTCCTCATGTCCATGTAGAGCCTGTGTCCCCCAGGAACAGAAAATGTTGAGATATTTTCCATAAAATCCTTTGAAAGTCGATCCAGTTCTTCCCAGCAGTATTTATTCGATGCCTCTTCATTCTTCAACAGGAAAAGCCCTTTCTTCTCACCTATTAATTCCTACAAGGGAAGTGTACAGAGATCTGACACAATTGAAGCAATAGAGGGGATAAAGTTCCAAGAAACATTATAGAAGAGCCAACCTATTTCCCGTGAGAAAGCATTCCAGTGTAATAAGACCTCAAGGGAATGTGAAGTGCTAAAACCTGAATTCAAATGTTCAAAACGCTGTGGGAGACCACACTAACTGTTCTTAAGGTTCCTGGTCCTCAGGACCTTCTGTAAAGTGGTGGGGCTGCATCCTACAATCCCTGGTTCCTTGTGGGTGTCACATCCTGGAATTCTATCTTTAAGGACACAATGGTATAGTAATAGAACAGTAGGCTGTAGTGAGATTCCAGTGAGAAATAGTTGTTGGGAGCTGACTTTTAGCAGAAAGCGGCTAGATCAACTTTGCAGCCATCTGGAACCATATATACCCTGATGAAAGACTTGGTTTTCAAAAGCCTATAACAGCTGAAGCACACTCTGATAAGTATATTGTTTATCCCACATAGCTTGTTTTGCTGTTTAGTGACCTCAGCTGTATGGTGCACGTGGTAAAGTGTTTTCACCTGTGTTCTCCTGCTTGTGTTTATAAATACCCCAGATTTCCTTTCAATAAGAGAGACAGGAATAAAGGAGACAGGACGAAGGAGAGACTGGACGAGAATTAAGACCTGAATCACACCCTGTCCTGTCTCCATTCTTTGCGTCTCCTGCCCCTGCAGCCCCACTCTCTCTCTTGACCAGAGCACATAGCCACAAAGTGTTGAGGCAGAGTGCGGGCCTCAACAAATAGTGTCTTAGGAACAGAAGAATATAGCAAGTTAAAGGATGCACTATAGATGTCCTGGGCAGGATCACAATCCACAAACCTTAACTGGGTAAAGGATTTAGGACACTATATACTCATTATTCCATCTGTTAGACATTACTAGACTAAAAGAGCCTAAAATTTTGGGAAGGGGACATACACTCTTTCATAACTATATCCATCATGATACTCTGAAGCACATATCTTTGAATAATAAATGCACCTATGGCCAATGAAGTCTCATCAACACTACAGTTTTGAAGGGGTATAGCCATGACAGTTAGTGACATCCACAGATTACCACCAGCTTCTTCAGGAATTGCTGATTTTCATCCTTGAAGGAGTGTTCCATGAAGACAGCAATGGCTTCCTTCTCACAGGCTGTGTGTACATCCAGCAGCTCCTGGAGCGTGTCTGTGGGAAATCTCAGTCGCTGGGCCATCTGCTCACTGTAGTGGTCGGCTGCCTGCTGCACAGCTGCTGAGTTCTCACGCTGGGCCAGAGTTGTCACTGCATCATCCAGACAAGGTACAGCTCCACTGTTGATGGCATCCACGTAGGTTATCACCAGAGTCCCCAGTTCTTTGTGAACCAGGAGTTTTAAGGGGTAAATAAGAGGTTATAAGTGAATGGGATGCAAGATTTTAAGACTGTATTTCTAAATCTCTCACAACTACACATGAGCATTCATAAACACTACACACACACACATAAACACACATGTATGCACATGTGCACACACACAACCTTTCAGTAAGCTATCAGTTTCTTTTTCCCATTGGCACTTTATTTCTTTGGTTTTCTAGTTCAGAATGTTAAAAAAAAATCAATATCCATCTTCACCAAATAAATTCAACTGTCTATGAAAATACAATTTTGCATTTAAAACTTTGAAGGAAAAAATGCATGAACTAACAAGGAAAGGTATAGCACATTATTTCTATGGCTAATTCTAAAAAGTATAGGTTTGTTTAAATACTAGTATTTATATTGAAATTTCCAAATTACATTTCACATTGTCATTCTAAAATATAACATACAAGACATCCCCTATGAAAATAGAAGGTATCAGCTTTAGTGGTTTAAACACTAATTCTATAATAGATTAAGCACCTTTTCACTGGTGATTTTATTATCAGTTGAGAATTTTATACAGGTATGTTACAGCCATAGATACTAATAATGTGCTGTGCATTTTTAAAGAAGAATTTCTAATCTACAGTTATGAAATATATACATTTTAGAGTAGGGATACATGCATACTACCATTGTATATATAATTTAAAAAACATACATGCTAATAAGTTCAACATATACTATTCTATACAGAAGTGTGATTTAAAAACAAAAAACAAAAAAACTCACGATTCCCAGTGACCTTAATTCCTTCTCTGAGGGTCTTGATCTTGGCATAAGTGAAGATGTAAGAAACAAAAGCCTTTGTTCCTTCCCGGAACTTAGGATCCAGTTGGTCTTCTGAGACAGTATCAAGTTTTTTTAAGAGTTCTATGTCATACGTTGGGCGGTCAAAGACAAAACACTTCCGGTTAGGAAAGAAACATTTAATGCATTCCCTGGGCAAATTGGATGCTTTGATTCTGGGATGGTTGCCTAGTGTCAGAGGAAACACAAAATAACAGAAGTCTTAGCTCTGAGGACAGAGGAAGGAGGCCCTGGTCTATGTGAAATGTTCTGAACTTACAGGGCTCTTTTCCATAGCATGCAACACTTCTTTGCATGTCAAAAGTATACCAAGTCTGTACTTGGTAGAAGTCTGATGAAATATTTCAGGAGTTATTTGACTTCAGTGGAGAAGCATATGGCTGAAATCCACAGACTTGAACATGGTGTCAAGCATACTATAGTTGTGTATCCTGTTGACTGAATAACAAGAGGCTAAAGGTGATGTCTGGCCCAGTCACTCTTTGTAGAGCAGCAACATTGGCAAATCTAAGATCAATGCCATGATTACTGAAGGAGAACTACTTTGAGGCTAAACAGAACTCATTTTTGTAAAAGTCAAATATACACTCATAGAAAGTAAAAGTGAGGAGGGAAGAAGGGGCTATGAACACATGTAGAATACATAAATCTAGAGAGCTAATGAGTAGCATTAAGACAGAACTTCATGAAGCTGTCCGTGTATATGTTGTGTGTGTGTGTGTGTGTGTGTTGTATATGTATGCATGTCTGCTTGTGTGTGGGTGCATGTGGAAAGAGTACTCTTCAGTCACTCTCCACCTTATTGATGAAGAGCCTCTCAGGTGAAGCGAAACTCTCCAATACAGCCAGTCTGGCTACCCAGCATGCTCCAGGGCTTTCCTGTGTCCTCAGCCTGTGCACTATCATACACACCCGGCACTGAAGTAATTCTGGAGATCTCACCTCCAGTTCTCACACTTGGGTGACAGTGCTTTAAGCACCAAGTCACCTCCTGGCCCATTTGGGATTTTTCCTGAATCAACTTTAGCTGTTTACAAAAGCTAGCAATGTGAGGTGATAGATGTACCATATGCTCCACTGAGCAACCATTGCCTTCGTACCTACATGTGTTCTATAGGATCCAGTTACAAAGCTCAAGTTCAACAAGGAAATGTTTTCTGAAAATTGTATACAGTGCTGTTAACCTTTTTCATCAAAAATTATTAGAGGATCTTCATGACTTTGAGGCTACCCTGGTCTACATAAGTTATCCCAAGCTAGCACAGTCTATACTGTGAGACCTTGTCTTCCGAAAAAGAAAAGAAAAGAAAGAGATAGGGAAGGAAGGAGGGAGGGAGGGAGGGAGAGAGAGAGAGAGGGAAAGAGGGAAGGAGGGAGAGAGAGAGGGAGGGAAGGAGGGAAGGAGGGAGGGAGAGAGGGAGGGAGGGAAGAAGGGAAAGCTAGTAGGTTGTGGCACACATCTTTAATCTGGATATATAGGAGGCAGAGGCAGGAGATATGCTATGAGCTCCAGGCCAGCCCATCTGGTCTATACAGCAATTACCGACCAGCTAGGGCTACACAGTTGAAGAGCATATGTAAGTTGTAAGACTGTGGCTACTCCAGAAATGCTCTGAGATGAATGACTGCACTGGCTTCACGGGCTGCTCTCTACCAACTACATGTCTAGTGCTTAGAGAGAACAGACAGAAACTGAGAAGAGTCCGCATTTCAGACTTGGTGTGACTCACAAGGCTCCATCAACTTCACACTCAGGCTGACAATGCCCATGCAAATGGTTTCTGGAGCATGAATATAACTGATCCTGACACTGTAGCATGAATAAAAATGGGTAGCTCTGACAGTCAAATAGACTTGGAAAAAACTATAATGACTATGGAGAAGGAAGGTATAACCTGAGAAGACACATCTGTCACAGCTGCTTTTGCAGACAACATAATCAAGCCAGCATTTAAAAACCTATGTTCCTCCATAAAAAGAATGACATATAACTCCGTGAAATATTTTTTAAGATGGGCTACATACAATAAATTCATGAATAAGGATTAGGTGGCCAATGGTTTCTTAAAGGAAGGCAGACACAAAAACAGGCAATACAAACATCTGGACTTCAGAAAGTTTAGATGCATTGACTCTAGATGCTAAAGTACAAACTGAAGAGAATGTCACCTTGAATAACTTTGCTGTGCTCTAGGCTTTACTCTTCCCAAATGAAATTAAACACCACTTCCCAGACATTATCAGCCAATGACCTATCAGCACTTCTGCAGACCTCCGTCTCATTGGGAATACAGAAGGACTCCACAGAGGATGGGAGTCACTCAGCAGATGACACCCCTCCCCAACCTTCCCACCCCAGCCTCCCTGTACCTGGGATCAGCTTCAGGGCATTCTCCAAGTACTCATCACTTGTGATTTCTTCCCCATTTAACTTCAGCTCCAGCGTGAAATCCCGAACAGTCCAGACAAAGTCTGGAAAGAAACTCACAAACTCTGTGGAATTCTTTATTTCAGTGGGATTTGGGGAAGACTTTGCCCTGATCAGCTCAGTGAGTTTTGTGACATAACTGGTACTTGGCTAAGGAATAGGGACTTTATGATTCTCTTATTAAAATAAATCATACTAAACACTCTTCCCTGTCCCAACAAAAGCCACATAGTGACAAGGCAGGGCAGGGACTCCATATTCATTCCAGAGCACTCAATGAAACATGGTGGCTCAGTTCCCGTTCCCAGAAGGATACTCCAGCTGCTCCAGAGCCTGGTGGTTGATGGAGTTCATGCTGTTGTAGATGAAGGTGCTGCTCAGAAGCACAGCGAGGGCGAAGATCCACGAGTCACTCTTAGAATCACCCTGGAAGATACGTGAAGGCAGAGGGCTGAGGAGAGCACTCCTCAGAAGGGATTTGGGCTGGTCCTACGGCCTTGTTACTCCAGGAACTCTGGGGGGCCAAAGCATTAGAAGCACAAGCCCTTTACCTGGTTAAAGAAAGAATTTAAGGTCAGTCTGAGAAACTTAGTGGAATCTCTATCACCCTGCACAGAACAAAACCTTCAACTGGAGCAAAGAACTCAATGTAAGGTCAGGCACCCTGAATTTCATAGGCAAGGGGAGGGGAGAATAAACTTGAACTCATTTGCACAGATAGACTTTCTTAACAGGACACAGACCACACGGACTCTAAGAACAACAATTAATAAATAGTGCTTCATAAATAGGAAAAAGTCTTTAACAATTATATGTCTGATAGATGGTTAGTATCCAGAATATATACAGAACTTTAAAAACCTAAATATCAAGAAAACAAATGAAAATAAATGGCCCAATTTAAAATTTGGGATAGAACTAAACATAGGAAAGTTCTCAAATGATGAGACACAAGTGGCCAAGGAACACATAAAAGGTGTGCCACTGTTGTGTCCACCTGTGGCACAGACAGCAGAGATGAGCTGCATGCTGTTCCCTGAGCTCCACTGTCAGGACAAAGGCTCTGCCTGCATCCCTGAGGAGTCCTGTCAGCATCAGGAATATCCAGCTAACACCAGGAACAACCAGATGGCTAAAGGACAGCATAAGAACACAACCACAAAGAGCCAGAGCAATATGGTACCACCAGAGCCCAGCTGTCCTACCAGAGCAAGCCCTGGATAGCCTAACACAGCCAAAGCACAAGAAGATGGCTGTAAACCCAATCTTGTAAAGATGGTAGAGAGCCTTTAAAGAGGAAATGAATAAACCCCTTAAAGAAATGCAGGGAAATATGATCAAACAGGAAATCAACAAAACTGTTCAAAACCTGGAAATAGAAATACAAGTAATAAAGGAAACACAGGGCTGGAGAGATGGCGCAGCCGTTAAAGACTCACAACCAAAAATATAAGGAAACACAAACTGAGGGAATTCTGTAGACAAAAAAACCTAGGGAGAACAAGAACAACAGATGTAAACATCACCAACAGAATACAAGAGATGGAAGACGAAATCTCAGGTATAGAAGATACAATAGAAAAAAATGATATATCAAAGGGCCAGAAGGTTTTAATGCAAAATTCTACCAAACTTCAAAGATGAGTTAATATCAACACTCTTCAAATTATTCCACAAAAGGAAAACAGAAGGAACATTGCCAAACTCATTCTATGAAGTCACCATCATCCTGATACCTTAACCACACAAAGACTCAACAAAGTAAGAATTTCAGACCAATTTCCCTTAGTAACATTGATGCAAAAATAATCAATAAAATACTCACAAACCTAATCCAAGAACATATCAAAAACATTATCCACCATGATGAAGTAGACTTCATCCCAGAGATGCAGGGATGGTTCAACACACAAAAAAAATCCATCAATGTAATACATCATATAAATAAACTGAAAGAAAAAAACATATCACATCATTAGATGCTGGAAAAAGCCTTTGACAAAATCCAACATCACTTCATGATAAAAGTCTTGGAGATATCAAGGGTACAAGGCTGTACTGGCTTGTTTTAGGTCAACTTGACACAACCTGGAATTATCACAGAGAAAGGAGCTTCGGTTGAGAAAAAGCCTCCATGAGATCCAGCTGTAAGGCATTTTCTCAATTAGTGATCAAGAGGGGAGAGCCTCTTGTGGGTGGTACAATCTCTGGTCTGGTAGTCTTGGGTTCTATAAGAAAGCAAGCTAAGCAAGCCAGGGGAAGCAAGCCAGTAAGTAACATCCCTCCATGGCCTCTGTATCAGCTCCTGCTTCCAGACCTGCTTAAGTTCCAGTCCTGACTTCCTTTGGTGATGAACAGCAACATGGAAGTGTAAGCTGAATAAACCCTTTTCTCCACAACTTGCTTCTTGGTCATGATGTTTGTGCAGGAATAGAAACCATGACTTAGACAAAGGCCTATACCTAAACACAATAAAGACAGTATACAGCAAGCCAATGGCCAACATCAAATTAAATGGAGACAAACTTAAAACAATTCTAGTAAATGAGGAACAAGACAAGGCTGTCCACTCTCTCCATATCTATTCAGTATAGTGCCTAAAGTTCTACCTAAAGCAATAAGAAAACTAAAGGAGATCAAGGGATACAAATTGAAAAGGAAGATGTCAAAACACCATTATCTGTAGATGATAATGGTAGTATATATAAGTGGCCCTAAAAATTCTACTAGGGAACTTATACAGGTGATAAACACGTTCAGTGAAGTGCATGGGAACAAGCTTAACTTAAACAAATCAGTAGCCCTTCTATATACAAATGACAGACTGAGGAAAGAAACAGGAAAACACTACCTTTCACAATAGCCTTACATAATATAGAATATCTTGGTGTAACTCTAACCAAGCAAGTGAAAGACCTGTATGACAAAAATGTCAAGTCTTTGAAGAAAGAAACTGAAGAAGGTATCAGAAGATAGAAAGATCTCCCGTGCTCATGGATTGGTAGGATTAACATAGTGAAAATGGCCATCTTGCCAAAAGGAATCTACAAACTCAATGCAGTTGCCATCAAAATTACAACACAGCTCTTTCCAAAACTTTAAAGAGAAATTCTCAAATTCATATGGAAAAAAAAAAACAAGATAGTGGAAACAGTTCTGTACAATCAAAGAACTTGTGGAGGTATCACCATTCCTGATTTCAAGCTGTACTACAGAGCAATAGTAATAAAAACCATATGGTATTTCCATAAAAACAGACTGATCGGTGGAATAGAATTGAAGATCCAGAAATAAATCTACACACCTATAGACACTTGGTTTTTAACAAGGAAACCAAAACCATAAAACGGGAAAAAAAAAAGAAAGCGTCTACAACAAATGGTGCATTTGGAAGAATGAAAATAGTGCACAAAACTCAAGTCCAAGTGAATCAAAGACCTCAACATAAAACTGGAAACACTAAATCTCATAGAAGAGAAAGTGGGCAATATCCTTGAACAAGTTGGTTCAGAAGACAACTTCCTAAACAGAACACCAACAGCTCAGGCACTAAGACCAATAATCAATAAATGTGACCTCATGAAACTCAAAACCTTCTGTAAGACAAAGGACACCATCAATAGGACAAAATGAGCCTACAGAATGAGCAAGGATCTTCACAAGCCCTACATCTGACAGAGGGATAATATTTAAAATATATAAAGAACTCAAGAAATTAAACATGAACAAACCAAATAACATAACTTAAAAATGGGGTACAGACCTAAACAGATAACTCTCAACAGAGGGATCTCTAATGGCCAATAAGCATTTAAAGAAATGTTCAATGCCCTTAGTCAAGAAATGCAAATCAAAATGACTCTGAAATTCCATCTTACACCTGTCAGAATGGCTAAGATCAAAAACTCAAGAGACAGCACATGCTGGTGAGGACATGGAGCAAGGGAAACACTCCTTCATTGCTGGTGGGAGTATAAACATGCACAACCTCTTCAGAAATCAATATGGTTACTCAGAAAACTGGGAATAGTTCTACACCAAGACTCAGCTATCCCACTCCTAAGCATATAACCAAAAGATGCTCCACCATACCACAAGAACCTTCACTCAGTGATGTTCAAAGCAGATTCACTGGTAATAGCCAGATACTGGAAAACACCTAGATGTCCCTCAAACAAAGAATGATAAAAAAAAAAAAATGTGTTTGTTTTTTTTTTTAATACAATGGAATACTATTCAGCTTTAAGAACAAGGGCATCATGAAATTTGCAGTCAAATGGATGGAGCTAGAAAATGTTGAGGTCCATGAAATCATCTCACAAACCACACAAACACTGGTCTCAGTCAGACAGGGATAGTTTATTGAGCATATGCCCCAGGACTGATCGACCAGGGCCTTGGTCCAGATTCAGGAACTGAACCATGACCCCAAGTTAAGATCCTACAAGGCTTTTTAAGCCCAAGACCTATGAACATCTGTGACAAGTTATTCCACCAATCAGGGTTTAGAAACAGGGGGATTTCCTTAGACACATGTCTTTATTGTATACTTATCCTGCTCCCATTGGATTGGGATTCGGCTGTGCCAGGGGACTTGCCTTGTCTAATATTACTTTCCTAACTTGTCTACCAGGATGGGACTAGTCTTGTCTAACATTCATGTCTTAACTCGCCAACCAGGATGCCAGTTACCCACATACATGTCTCTTGTTCTCAGAGAGGTCTTGGGAACCTAAACTTTACTAAGCCATTACTCAAAATGGAAGTCTTATTCCAAATAGTTTCTTATATTGGTACAGGTGTCTCTCCTAGGCTGGTATCTAACCCAGGGGCAGCTTATATCATAAAAGCTTATACACCAGTGCAGGAAATGAAGCTGGGCCCAAGTTTATTGTGGGCAACTATACAAGGCAATTCCACTGACTTCTATCGTGATTGGTTTCCAAGGGTACAAAGCACAACAGAATATGTAATCAACTTGGCATTAGAAACTTTCCTGGTAACAGCAGAAACATATAAGAAAGTTTCCTTATAATGGCAGGCTAGCCAGGTTAAAGTTACCTAGACCTTAACATTTAACCTAGGCCTTAACATTACATTTGGGCCTTAATATTTGACCTAGGACTTAACAGAAAATATCATCCTGAGTGAAGTAACCCAGACCCAGAAAGACATGCATGATATGTACTCACTTATAAGTAGATATTAGGCATAAAGTACAGGATAACCATGCTATAATCCACAGACCCAAAGTAATAAGGAGGGCCCCAGGAAGGATGCTCAAAGCTCACTCAGAAGGAGGCATAAATTAGAAATAGATGGAGAGAGGGAACTGGGTGGGAGAGGGGATGGGAACAACAGGATTGGGGGCTCAGGTGTAGGAATCAGGTGTGGGGTGGGGTGTGGGGATCAGATGTGAGGGAATCTGGTGTGGGGAATCAGGTATGGGAGATGAGAGGGGTGGGAAAAAGAGAAGGTAAAACTTAGGGGATGGCATCTCCTGGACAAGCTATAGACTTGGGATAGGGGAGACTCTTCTGAAGATACGGGGGGGGGGGGGGGGGGACCCTGTTTGAGACTCCTAGCAGGGAGGGATATGGAGCCTGAAATGATTACCTCCTGTAGCTAGGCAGGACTTCCAGTGGAGGAAAAGGACACCAACATACTGCCAAGACCTTCCACCCAAACTATGCCCTGCCTACAATATGCACAGGGGTAAAGATGGAGCAGAGATTGAGGGACTAGCCAACCAATGACTAGACAGACTTGAGACTCACCCTGTGGGAGAAAGGTAATCCCTGGTACTATGTTGTACTATGCTTGCAGACAGGAGCCTAGCCTAATTGTCATCTGAGAGGCTTCACCAAGCAGCTAATAAAAACAGATGCAGAGACCTACAGCCAAACATTAAGCAGAGCTTAGGGAGTTTTGCTGAAGAGTCCGGAGATAGGATTGAGGGAGCTAGAGGGGTCAAGAATATCACAAGAAGACCTACAGAGTCAACTAACCTAGGCCTATGGGGGCTCACAGAGACTGAGCCACCAACCAAAGAGCATGCAGGGACTAGACCTAGGCCCTCTACAAATATGTAGCAGATGTGCAGCTTGGTCTTCATGTGGGTTTCCTAACAACTGGAGCAGGTGCTGTTTCTAACTGTTGTCTTCCTTTGGATACTAGTCCCCTAGCTTGGCTGCCTGGCCACACCTCAGTGGGAAAGGATGTGCTTAGTCCTGATAAGATCTGATATGACAGGATGTGGTGGTGCCTGGGGAAGAGGGGGCTCCCTTTCTCTGGTGAGAAGAGGAGGGCAGAATGAGGAGAGGGTAGAAGGGAGGAACTGGGAGGAGAGGAGTGGGGAGGGGCTGCAATGGGGTGTAAAGTGAATAAATAAATGGGAGAGAACAAAGGAGAACCACCAGGGAACTGTGAGTTAGGAGTGCTTTGGAACTTCATCCTATGACAGTTAGAATGTCAACATCCAACAAAGGGAACAATAGGACATGCTTTTAAGTACTGAGATGCATGGAAGCTCCCAGAGACTGACAGCAAGCACAGGACCTGCAAAGATTCAAACTAGACACTGAGCAGGGAAGTAGGCATGAAGTCTAATGGAACTTTAATGTTAAAAATATGATTGTTGCTCAACAAATGGTTTCAAAGTACTTATAAATATGCCAGTGGCGTTCTTTATAACAAAAAATAAAATACTAAAATTCACATGAAATCTCAAAGCACCTCTTTCACTGTGAGGAAAGCCTGCTAATTAAAATCAAAGTCTACCATGATCAGTGGAGCTGGGTGCAAAATGGAGGACTCCTTTTACCAGCAAGGCTTCTCCTTCTCTGACATTGTCTGTGGGTCCCTACTCTCCATACCTTCTACCTGGGGGAGGTTGAGTAGTCCTTGGCAGACCTACAAACTTCTTCCCACAGCAAGAATTAAAACCTACCCAACAAGTACCTGGGATTCCTGAAATGCCTCTCCATGCAAATGGGGTACTCACAGAACTTTAAAACCCTAGCCAATAATTTTCATTTGCCTTGAAACTGCCTTCCCACACTCCAAGGTCCATAGATACCCCCGGTTCACCAGGAATAAAGTGTACGATTTCTAGCCCATCCCCCACCCCTAATAAAGGTATGTGTACAAGCTAAAATTGCCTAAGAGGTGTTTCATCAAAGATCTCAGAGAAGGCCTTCACCTATAAGAACTGTAACACTAAGATCCTTGGAGAAGATCTTCTCTTCCCACCCCCTCAGTGCCAGCCAGACAGGGATCCTGCAGGACTCCACCCCTTCTGGACTCCCCTTGATTTTTTTTTTCCCAGCCCAGTGTGCAGGCCTGGACACCCTGAGGAGGAGGAAGAGGAGGAGGAGGAGGAGGAGGAGGAGGAGGAGGAGGAGGAGGAGGAGGAGGAATTAAAGGACATGGAACCACAGCTGGCCCCCTAAAACACACACCACATTTAACAAAATTAAGCTTTAGCAAGAACAGCAACATATATCCTGATTTAAAATGAATCATCAGGCTACAGTAATCAGAACAGTACAGTTTATATGAAAACCTTTCTCAAAAAGTGCTGTTAATAGAAAATACAAGAGGAGCAAAAGGAGATGGCAGTGGACACTGTAATGGTGAATTTCATTCATTTGCCCAATTAACAAGTATCAGTGAGTATTCTTAAAGTATGATAATAACAATAACAAGGATATACACCAATGGGACAGAACAAGAGGCCCCAGTGTAAATCCATGAGTTAACTGTCAACTGATCTTTGCCAGGGGTGTCAAGAATACACAAAGCAAGAAGACAGTGTCTTTAACAAAGAGTGCTGGGGAAAGAGGGCCTCCACATGCAGAAGGCAAAATTAGATCCTATGCACACTATACCTAAGTCAGCAAAAACAGAGAGTTAAAAGGCACGATATGAAACTAAGTACAGCAACCCCACAGTGTGTAGATGCAAAGGCAGTGAGAACAGCATCCAACAGAACATCTGCAGCCTTCAACAGTCAAAGCATGGATTCGTCATGAAGTAGATGTGGCGAAAGAAAACATAGCACACATGTGCAATGGACTCTGACACAGACATAGGAAGGAAGGAAGGAAGGAAGGAAGGGAGGGAGGGAGGGAGGGAGGGAGGGAGGGAGGGAAGGAGGGAGAAGGAAGGGCAAGCAGACAGAAAAGACAGAAAGAAGAAAGAAAGGAAGGAAGAAAGGGAGAAAGAAAGATAGATGTAAGGAAGGAAAGACAGAAGGAAGGAAGGAAGGAAGGAAGGAAGGAAGGAAGGAAAAAAGGAAGGAAGGAAAAAAGGAAGGAAGGAAGGAAGGAAGGAAGGAAGGAAGGAAGGAAGGAAAGACAGACAAGAATGAAGGACGGACAGACAAGAATGAAGGAAAGACATACAGACAGGAAGAAAGGAAGGAATCCTGTGATGGAAATGTATGAATGAGTATAGCATGCATCTAGGAAAATAGAATAACCGGGCACAGAAAGACAAATGCCACAAGATCCAACTCACACTAAATCTTTAAAAGTAGAATTGAAATAACACAATGCTAATTACCAGTGTCCCGAGGAGGGCAGCACTTCAGAAGATACTGGACAAAATATAAAAATTTTCAGTTACATAATAAAGTTAACAGAAAGCATGAAACACTGAGAAGAAAAAATTTGGTTTCTAGTCATTAATATGGATAGTGGCACTGTCAGCTATGACACAAAAGGTACGAGAAACAAAATCGAAATTAGACAAGTAGGGCAGAATCTGACTAAAAAGCTTCTTGCTGGAAAACAAAATAACCAATCAAAAAATACAAAACAGAGTGAGAGAGGAGTGTTTGCAAATCACATGTCTTCCAGAGGCTATTCAAAACATACAAAGCTAGCATGCAACCCTACAGCAAAACAATCCAATACCCCAGTAAATGTGAGAAAGAACCTGAACATATGTTTCCAAAATGAAAGCACACACGTGATTTATCAGTTTACAAACAGACGGTGAACAGCATTGACCATCAGGGAACCCAAGTCAAACGGAGATGAAATGTCATCACCATCTTAGGGCGGCTGCCACTAAAAAGACAATAGGTAACAACTTTTGATGAAGGTAGTTTAAAAACAGACCCTGTGTGCTATTGGACAGAACACGAACTGGTATAAACACTCTGGGTTGCTTTAGAATGTTTCCTAAAATAATAAAAGTAAAAGTCTGTATGATCCAGAGATCCTATTTCTATGCATAACTAATGGTTAATCTTCATTGTTGACTTGATGGAATTTTACATCAAATCTCTGGGCTTTTCTATGAGGGGATATCTAGATGACATAACATGGGGAAACCCATCCTAAAGATGAATAGTACTATCCCATTGGCTGGGTCTCAAGCTGAAGGGAAAGGAGGAAGACAACTAAACACAGTGCTTCATTCCTCTACTTCACAGTTGTAGAGATGTGACCAACTGCCTCATGATCCTGCTGCTTGTCTCGATGTGCTGTTGTAGAATCTCTTATAAGCATCACCTGTCAGTATTAAAAGCCTGTGGCCGATGAGCTGAGGCAGGAAATAGGAGACAGGGCATCTGGCAGTGAGGGAGAGAGAATTCTGGGGAGTAGTCAAGGGATTCGTCTGGAAAACTGAGAAGGAGAGGTACCTAAACCAGCCACTTAGCTGAACTCAAGTTAGAATAAGGGGAGCTTTGTCCCGGAATGCTAAGGAGAGGAATGGAGACAAGAAGAGGTAAGACCAGCCCTGTAGCTGAATGCAAGTTAGAATAAAAGGGATAATAAATTAACAGCAAGTTGGAGAACTAGCCAAAGCTTGTGACCTAAGCATTTATTAATAAACAATTAGTCTCATACTTGTTATTTCTGGGAATTAAGTGACCAGGAGGAAAAAAAAAAAAAAACTTGGATTATTTTATTTAGGCTGTATCTCTGGAACAACGCAAGCCCTTTCCCCTGTAGATTGTTTTGTTTTTGTTGTTGTTGTTGTTGTTGTTGTTGTTGTTGTTGTTTGTGGTGTCGGTGGTTCTTTTTCAGCTCTCAAGGACTAAACCATAAACCAAAGAGTACACATGGAGGGGCCTGTGGCTGAAGCCGCATATGTAGCAGAGGATGGCCTTATCTGACATCAGTGGGAGGGGAGGCCCTTGGTCCTTGGCCCTTGGTCCTGCTCAATGCCTCAGTGTAGAGGAATGCCACGGCAGTGAGGTGGGAGTGGGTGGGTGGGAAGCACCTCATAGAAGCAGGGGGGAAGGGAATGGGATAGGGGGGCTGCGGAGGGGAAACCAGGAAGGGGGATAACATTTGAAATGTAAATAAATAAAATAACCAATAAAAAATTTTAAACAAATAAATAAGTAAAAAAAAATTTCCAGCATGCCCTCCCTATGGACTGTTAAGTTTTACGTTAAAAAGAATGTAAATCTGAGGGTTGTTCAGATGTCTCAGTGGTAAGAATACTTGCTGCTCTTCCCAAGGACTGGAGTTTGGTTCCCAGCATCCATGTCAGGCAGCTTCTAATTTTGTGTAACTCTAGCTCTGACCTCTGACCCCCAAGGATGCCTCTACTCACATGCATAAACTACAGGTAGAAACACATACTACACATAATAAAAATAACGAAAATACATCTTTTAAAAATATAAACATAACTCCTTAACATAACTCCCAACCCCCAAATGTACCCTTGATATCTCAGAAGACAGGTCAGAAGCCATTCTTCAGCCACTGAGATGGGCAGATGCCACCCACCTTCTCAGCAAAGCATCTTTACACCTAACTGCTCCTGGTAGAAGTGGCACTGTGCTGCCTGGGTCACCTTTCAAACCAGAAGACCTTGTTCCCCTAGCCATGAATACTGGTGGGTAACAGCATTCACATGCCAGCACTTTGAATGACAAAAGCTTCCAGGGCAGACTTCCAGGAATAGACAAGCACCAGGGATGGAGATCCAGCATCCTTAACCCAACACAGGCTAGCTCAGAAGTTCCAGCTCCAGCTCTCCTTCTGGAGATTGACCAATCAGGGGCTAGCCCATGATAGCCCTTGCCTCTCTTCATACTGATTCTTTCCAGTTACTGGACTATATCAGAGCACACACAGGAGGGATTCTCAGTAAAACGAAGAAGGTTCTTGGAAGGAAGAACCTTTATTTTGTTAATTAAAATCTAACTACTATGCCTGTAACCCAGGAATTTTTAATTCTATCAAACTGAATCAAATCATTCTCCCAAATGGCAAGAAATAAAAGCATGTTTTGCCTATTAGGATACGCCTAACCTTATCTGAGATTGAAATCTAAATAGAGCACCGTTTATCTCACCTACTGCGGTTCAGTCAGAATTCACGGATAGATCATAGATAACAAGGAGTCAGAAGGGCCAGCTCGAGCCTCATCCTACCTTTTCCACATCCCCCAGGCCCTCGGTGTCCAGGAAGACCAGGGTGTGCTTCGGTTTGGTGGGGTGTGGCACGCACCACATCCAGATGCCCTTGGTTTCAGACTGAATAGTGGAGCCCAGAGGGAAGCCTGGAGGGAGGAGAAGAAGATGAAAGTCAGGATGTGAATGTCCTGCACAGGTAGCCTTGTGTACTAAAACGTCAGCGCCCAGCCACCAGTATTACTGTGATTCTGACGGTATTAGGAGTTGAAGCCTAGTGGAGGATGCAGGTAACAAGAGAAGCGGTTTTGAAGGTTATAACTCCCTTTCATCGGATTCTGCCTCCCTCTTCCACGCAGCTGGTCCTAAGATCAATGAACCAAGAACTGTGGAGTGAAATCTAAATCAAGATAATTTCTTCCTCACTGAGGGTTCTTCTCGGGTGTTTTGGTCACAGCTTCGAAGAAGCACAAAGAGGGGGGATGTGCCCACGAAGAGCGGAAGTCAGCAGCGGAATGGACGGAGTGTTGTACCTCAGCACTTGAAATGGTGCCCCTTCTTGCCTCAAGAATGTCTTCCTTTATAAGTCATACATGTCAAGCTATTGGGAACACGTAATACGAGAACGAAGCCACACAAGCGCTCCAGATGGAAACAAAGAGGCATCCACAAGGCACAAAACATGGATTTCTCTGGCACCGCCCTGAGAGTATTTGGAGCAGCCATGGCTGTACACGCCTCCACACCTTGTAGGCAGGAGACACACACAGGACGATTGCCGGTAATTTGAGAACCACTAGGACCTTATAGCTAGAGCCAGGCCAACCAACAAGACTTCTCAAACAAAACAAAAAAGAAAACAAACAACAACAAACTAAAACAAACAAACAACAACAACGAAACCCACAAAGATAATTTTTACAAATGGTGGGGAAATGGCAAGACAGAAACATGAAAAAAATAGAAAAAGGAAATAGTTACGATAGTTTTTGCATTCAGAATGATTAAAGACAGAAGTGTGCAGCTAAAAAAGAATTTAAAGTCCTTTTTAAAGTTTTTCCAAGACTTATTTATTTCTAAATAAACAATTCTGAAGATTTACATATTTCATTTTATGAGTATGAGAATTCTGCCTGCATGTATTTAAGTGTACCGTGTGCATGCCTGGTGCCCATTGAAGCCAAAAAAAAGAGCATCAAATCCTCTCGGGCTGGAGTTACTAAACAATTTAAGTCACTATGTGGGTGCACGGACCCAAACCTTGCCCCGCATGAACAACCAGAAGTCTCAGCCACTGGACCATCTCTCCAGCTCTACCTTTGAGATTTTTAAAATCTTAAGTATTCAAAGACTTTTATATCCTGATGGAAATATTTTATTGGGAAAGGAAAACCTGCCGTACGAGACAGAAGACTGAGGCGCAGGATCCCATTGTTTAGGGCATGAGAAAAGACCCCATCTTGAGGACTCACAGGGGAGATTTTCTTTAACAGAATAGAAGGAAAGAGCGCAGGAAAGATTATTGTGGAGCAGTAATTAAGGGATACAAATTAGCATGAGAGGGCAGTTTTGCTGTCCTTTGTTATACTTGGGAATAAGAATTAAGGAAATGCGACAGAGAGACAGTCAAGCCTTTGGCTGGTACCCAGCGTGCCACTCACCATGATTCTGTCCCGCCAGACAGTTCATCAAATAGGACTTCCCTGTACGGTACACTCCAACAATAGCCACGACTACCACTGGCTGAGAAATCTTGTCCAGAATCTCTATGGCTTTCCGGTTCACCGACAGTTGTCCATTGTGGTTTTCCACCAGACATATGGGAGCTGTTTGTAGTTGGGTCATAGTAACCTGCCAACCTAGACAAATCTAGATAGGAGAAAGAGTGTGGTCATTCTCTGCCTCAATAGCCATCCAACCGCTCAGAGGCCAGGGCCGGTGGTGACCTTTGTAGGTTTCCTGTTGGCAGCTTGTAGCCTCATGTGGCAGCGTGTAACCTTACATCTGCAAGTAAGAGGCCCTCCTTCTCTTTCTTCATTATTCTTCAAAGTTCTAAAGAAGCTTTGGTAACACATGGGCTGCTCTCGTCTATAAAGTTTTAATTCAATGGAATAAAATCCAAACAACAGTGGCCTCCATCAAGGTCACTACATGCTATATGCTAAGCCTTGTAATGAACACCTTTAGCATATGACCTTGAAAAATCAGGAAGTACTTACAAGTTATGGATTATTGCACCCATGCTGCAAATGAGAAAAGCAAGTTTCCAAAACCATAACAACCCAGCAAAATAGCAGACTAGTGGTCTCTATAAGCCCTTGGTCTCTCTTTAGATTTTAAAATGGTTGAAAATATGAAGAAACTTTGAAAGACACTCATGAATTACGCAAACACTGAGGTGCACAGCTGAATAAAGGGTAGGAATTACACATGTATTTGTTTGACTTTTTACTGTCTACCTGCACCCCATCTGACACAGGTTCTGTCTGAGGGAAACAAAGCAGAGCTTAATTGCAACAGGCTAACCTGTGGTTAACCTGGTCTCAGTTTTACATAACTTGGATTTCAAGTAGGGATTATTTTTTGAACCTGAAAACAAAATCTTAACATGAGCAAATACATAGAAAAAATCCACTTTGTAAAATTAAGAACTTTTGTGCACCAAAGGATTCTATAAAGAGTATGAAAAGGCAACCCAGGAATGAGTGAAGACTACCTGTAAATCACAAATGTGATAAAAACTTACTATCTTAAGCAAAGTAGCTTTACAGTTCATCACAGACAACTCAGTTTTAAACTGAGAAAAGACTGGGTTATATATTTGTGCAAAAGAGGGTTTACAAACTTCCGTAAGTACACAAGATAATATTCGATATTGCTAATCACCTTGTAAAAGAAAACTCTAAAAAAAAATTTTTTTTAATTATTTGAAAAAGATGCAATGTATAAATTGGGAAGTACCAGAGTGAAAGGTGAAGTGTGGAAACATGGAAGCAAAATGCAGAAACTTTTCTTTACACGATTTCCGTCTTAGCCAGGCTTGGGGACCTGGTGTAAACAAGTCTATAGTAACATGATCACTGTGATTTGGCTTCTCATAGCTCACTGAGGCTGAGGCTTGCTTTAAGCTAACATACATATTTATTTGAAATTGTCTGCTTAGTTTTGCTTATGTTTGCAGTTTAAGCACGAATGCGGCTATTTTAATGAGGTTGGTTTTGTTGCTCAGTAATTCTTCAGACCCAGTGTACATTCTAATGTGGCTTTGACAAACATTGAGGAAGTGCCAATCAAACCACAAGGCATCACTTCATACCCAGGACAGCTACTGTAGAAAGCAAAAAACAAATCAATGTAACCCAGGATTTAAACAACTCAGGTGTCTGTACTTTGCAGCTAAGAGCACAGAATATTACCTCGTGGAAACAGTCCTGGCTTCTGATAAAATGAATAGTTATGTTTGATCTAACAGCTCTTCTTTGATTGCATACAACACACAAAATTGCAAACAAGGATTGAGTGAACCTTTGAGCTGTAATGATCATGGCAGCTGTACTCACAATAACCACAATATAGAAACAGCCCAGTCTCCCACCAACAGATCATCAACAGATATATACATTAACACAGTCTAATAGAGTCAGACAGAGAAAGAAATAAAATTCTACTGCACACTACTTCATAGACCTTCATAGACTTAAGCCAGCCACAGACCCCTGCAGACCAGACAACACATAAGCTGCCTCCCCTGCCCTTCCCTCAGTCCCAGATGAGCACAAGGACATTATGGCAAGGAAGGAGAATGTGCAGAATCCCGAGATGTTAGATACATGTGACATCACTAGATTCCAGAAACCAGGCTCTCTGCAGCTTAGTCCCATGAATGAGTTAAGATGAGCAACCCAAACAAAATGCACATAGCCCTAGGTGATCTTTGTATCACAACACAACCTAAAGATCAAAAGAGAACTTGGCTACCTACTTACCCTTAAAAAATGTCAGTGAGGTAGAGACTAAGCTTGTTTCCAAATAGATATCTGCCAAGCTTTTGTGCTGAATGTTCTTTATAAGGTTCCTCCACAGAAAGACATTCCTCTGATACAACTGCCTGTGAACCAGGGCAAGGAGCTGTTGCTGTGGTCCCAGCTGAGTGGGGACCAGGGCGCTTCCCACAGTGCATCTAACAGAGCAGGACAGCCAGGAGTGTCAGGATGCCACTTTGTTTGTCTTTCATCAGAGGGAGGAAGAAACCCCTCCTTCCTAGACCTAAAGCCAGCCACAGACCCCTGCAGACCAGAGAGCACATAGCCTGCCTCCCTTCCCCTTCCCTCAGTTGCCACTTTGAATTGGAAATCAAGTCGAGGTCCAGACTAAGTTGCTTCTTGAAGAAAGGAAAAGTAAATATACCTGGTCCCCACTGCACAGGTCCAAGTGCAATTCTCCACTGCTGCTGCCTGCTCAGGCTCACCTCTGCACTCCTCCTTCCCGCTCTCTTTGCTCCTCTTTTATGTGAGCTGACCACAGACACACACACACACACACACACACATACACTGAAAAAAAAAAAAAAGTGCTGCGGCAAAAACAGAACAGAAAGTAAAGTAAACCAAAGCCTTGTTAACTTGGCCAAGGCTGGAGGTGGGGTCAGAGGATGCTGGCTGTCAGAAAAGCCAGTGAGATACTCTGTTGCAGCCAAGGGACAGCAGGCCTCCACAGTGGAAAGCATTTACATCCCCTTTCCTTGACTCCTGTCTCCAACTTCCTCCAGCCTTCTTGGCGCATAAGAAGCACAGTAAACCCAGGTACCCATCAGTGGAAATTACATAATCCAGGACACAATCTGGGACTGTTGCAAGTGTGCTTCTCTCAGGGGAAATTCCCAGTGCTTCCTAAGCAAAGAGCTTTTTTTTTTCAGTGTGTGCGTGTGTGTGTGTGTGTGTGTGTGTGTGTGTGTGTGTGGTCAGCTCACATAAAAGAGGAGCAAAGAGAGTGGGAAGGAGAAGTGCAAAGGTGAGCCTGAGCAGGCAGCACGCACCCTTTTCCTAAAACAGGAACCAGCAACCAGCAATGTTGGCATTTCTTCTAGGCTCTGCTCCACAGTTACTCGTCAACAGCCAGGTGTTGCAGACTCACTATAAAAGGGGCTGCTTGCCCCCCTCCCCACTCTCTCTTGCTCAGATCTTCCTCTCTTCCTTTCTTACCCTTTCTTCTCCATCCCTCCTTCCTCCTCCTCCTCCTCCTCCTCCTCCTTCTTCTTCTTCTTCTTCTTCTCTCTCTCTCTCTCTCTCTCTCTCTCTCTCTCTCTCTCTCTCTCTCTCTCTCCTCTTCTCTGTCCCTCCTTCCTCCTCCTCCTCCTCATCCCCCCCACTCACTCTCTCCCCTTCTCTGTCTCTACTACCCTCTCAACTCCCTCTCTCCATGTTGATGTGTTTATAAAAAGATAAAGAGATAAAGAGACTATGTTCTGTGGGTGTGTGGAGAGGTATGGGGGAAGGGGATGTCTCAGCGTGCCTATGCATCTCTTCCCCCTGAGGGACCAGTCACACACTAGAATAGTATAGAATAGAGTTTATTTAGGGCTTGGGGAGGGAAGCCAGGAGGGTAGTAGAGGCAGAAAGAGAGAGAGAGAGAGAGAGAGAGAGAGAGAGAGAGACAGAGACAGAGAGAGAGACAGAGAGAGAGACAGAGAGACAGAGACAGAGAGACAGAGACAGAGAGAGAGACAGAGACAGAGAGAGAGACAGAGACAGAGAGACAGAGACAGAGACAGAGAAGAGAAGTAGAGGCTGGCCATGAGCACATGGAGAGAGTGGGGGAAAGAAGAAGGGGTGGGGACAAGGAGAAGCAAGAGGCAAGAGAAAGCAAGAGATCAAGAGAGAGAGGACTGGGTATAATGGGCCAGGCCTACCTGGCTGTTGCCAGGTAACTGTGGAGGTAGAATTTAGACAGAATGCTAACACATGTCCTAAATAAACTCTATTCTATACTATTCAATCGTGTGGCTGGTCCCTCAGGAGGACGGGATGCCTCAACATGGGCCCACAGAGGTGCCCCTTCCACCTCACCTTATCACGCCTCCACCAAACATATTCCTGGCTTCTTTTTCTTTTTTTATAAAACGGTCAATCTAAAAACTGTTTTTAAAAGAAGTAATAAGAATAATAAGTAAGAGTTGTGTTCAGGGGCGGTGGGAGAGCTAAGAAAACTCACTTCAGATATGGAAGCTTAAAAATGAGAGCTTTATTTTCTGCGCACTTAGGGAGGCAGCCAGTCTGGGATCTGAACTTTGTCCTCCATGGGAGACTGATGTGTTTTGACATGAAGGATTAAACAAGGGAGTATCCATTGGAAGCTGGGCCATATCCAGGCACCTGTCTTCAAGGTCCTTAATTCATTCTCCTAGACATTAATTGCAGAGCTCAGATTGATAAGGGAACAAAGGATCGGATCAGCTGCATGGAGGTATTAGGGCATAGCAGGCAATTGGTTATATATTTTTATAACTTATGTACATTGGCTTAGATAACAGAAATTTCTATATTCTTTACAAGTTAACAGACAATTAAGAAAATGTTTGGAGAAGTGGGAGAAGGGTTCCCTTCTAGGCCTGGGGACATGGACTTGTTAGACACTGCCAGTAAGATGAAGAAGCTGTCCCCAAAATGGCTGGACTCAGACAACTGTTTACAACAGAAGCTGTTTAGCTAAAGGGAAATCCCCAGCTAACCCTAGGACCTGGGACAATCACACACACACACACACACACACACACACCTCAAAAAACAGAAACAGAGACACACAGACAGAAACAGACAGGCACACACAGTGATAGAAACAGGGACAAACAGATTCACAAGACAGCTTCAGGCAAGCACAAATTCAGACTCATACAACAGACAACCAAAGGACAGATGGGATAGTCAGGAAACACCTTGAATCATTTCTAATTCATTCCACATGTAGTTAGCTTTACAAACAACAGAGTAATCCGATATAAATTGTCTTCCTGCACAAAAGTTTCATTTCCTGTTGTGGTTAGGATAAAGTCCTTATCGTATCTGCAAGATCTGCAAGGCTAGCTCCTGAAAGCCTGTCTTCTCATCTCCCTTTACCTCAGCTTCAACACTTGATCTCTCCCAATAAACAGCAAAAACATCACACTCACCTCCAAATGAAAGTACCACATAGGGGCTGGTGGGATGGTTCAGTGGGTAAAGTCACTTGCCACCAAGCCTGACGACCTGAGTTCTATGCTTGGGACCCACATGGTAGAAGGAAAGAGCCAGTTCCCAAATGTTTCCTCTATCCTCCAGATGTGTGGAGGATGAAAATAACCATAAAAAAAATTAATGCTACATACTGTGGGGAGTGAAGTGTGTGTGTGTGAAGTCGTGAGTGGATACATATTGTTGGCATGAACCACCCATGTCTTGGACTAAAGTCTCAGACCCATGAGAAAAGCTTTCCTCTAGTTTGACTGCTGTTGATCATGTGTTTAGAAAATGCCCACCATGACTTTGTCCCTTACCCTCCCCTGGATGCTTACCACCTGGAGAATCCTCCCTGCAGAGAGTGTTCCTACATAGATGACCTAAACCTCCCTCTATGCTCAACCACTTATAATAACCCCAACCCCATGATCAGCTGTATATAATAACCCAACTCCTTGCTTATCTGTATGTAATAATCCTGTCTCCTTGTTTATATGTATCTAATAACCCTGCCTCCTTGTGCAGCTGTATACAGTAAGCCTGCCTCTTCTGTATAGCTGCTTATATTACAAATGCTAATTATATTCCCCAAAAAACTATTTGCATGAGAGTGTCTGCACATAGCTCCTGGGAACCTGTCCCCAGTTGGTTCTGATTGGTGAATAAAGATGCCAATAACCAATAGCTGGGGTGGACAGACAGAGGCTGGATTTTAGCATCCACGTTACTGTTGCTATAGTACACAGACATCACCATCTGTGTGATTGGCCAACCAGCATGCTGATCTCTCAGCTCTAACAACTGTACTCTTCCAGAAACACTTCAAACAGCCAAACAGAAATCCCAAATGTTTACAAAGCCTGGTAATTAATTTTACATGTTAAATTTCCAACCGAAGTCAATGTATTTAGTGACACACTACTCCTGTGATGGCTGTCTGGTTCCCCATCAAGAGGTCCAGTTATAAAAAGGCATATTTCTCCTCTCTCCTCTCCCCTGTCCCCTCTTTCCCCCTCCCCTCTCTTCCCTCCTCCCCTCCTCCCCCTCTCCCCTCTCCCTTCTCTCCCCTCTCCCCTCTCTCCTCCCTCTTCCCTCCCCTTTCTCCCTCTCCCCTGTCTTCCCTCTCCCTTTATCCCCTCTCTCCCTTCTTCCTTCTCTCCCCTTCTCCCCTCTTCCCTCTTCTCTCTCTCCTCCTTTCTCCCCTTCCTCCTCCTCCTCCCTCTCTCTCTCTCTCTCTCTCTCTCTCTCTCTCTCTCTCTCTCTCCTTCCTTCTCCTCTCTCTTTCTCTCCCACCACAGAGAAATCACCACTTTAATTACAACAATGTCAGGAGCCTTCACACAGTTCATATTCCTGATGTGTGATGATTGTGCTTTTGACGCCTTCATGGGCATTTGGAGACAGAAAGTAGAGGTTCCCCTTGCTGAGATTTCAAAACTCACCATAAAGTTGAGCCCTCAGTTTTGAAACACATATAGGGATTTGTTTTTAAAGGCTATTAGGATGGAAAAAAACACCACATAGAGTATAAATTGTGTGCTTTCTGGTACTCAAATCTTGGGATTAGTATGGCAGGCTTCTGCCATTTTTAGAAACAGTGATATATGTTGACATGACATCAGGAATATTGCCATCACTATCATTATCAATATCAAGCTGTGATGGCTTTTATTTCAAGCATTGTTTGTAAAATAGATTTAAATGACTGAATCAGAGAAATACATTCATCACTGTAAGCCCATTGCATCTTGATCTCTCCAGGCGAAGCCACAGTCTGGATTCTCATGAGCCTCTCAGAAGCCATTTCATTCATGCACTGATGAGTTTCTTTGTGATTGTTGCATGTTGTTTTGACATACTTCATCTGCTAAAGTCTCCTTGAGCCCACTTAATATGAGAGCACAAGAAACTCTACTGAGACTGTGTTTTCTGACTACATAGTATTCAAGTGTTGGCATATATTAAAGTTTTAGATTATCCATATTAATCAATGACATTCAAGTCATTATAAATTTGTCACCATGACAAGTAATAACTCAGTGGAGCTTTTCCATATGATGTTGCAAACGTCATCTGCCGAGACATACGTGCATTTGTTCAAGCTCCTTGGCAAGGATGATGTTCTTCTGTAGGCTAGAGCTACAGAAGGGCCTGGCAAGGCAGGAAGGCTCCCACCCACCCAGGGCTCTCCTACTACAAGCATCATATCCAGAGACCTCAGTGTGCCTGGCTGCCACTTTGCACCTGTCACTGGCCGAAGGGTTCAGACAGCTTCCCCAGAATTACAGCCAGCCAGAGTCTCCTGTAGACCGGATGACAGGCAACCTTCCTGCTATGAGCAAGAAGATGGATGCATGTAGTTAGTATAAAAAATGCTATCTTTTATTATACTGAGGGTATTACACAACGTTTACACTCGAAATTCCTAACAGCAATCCTAAGCTGTAGTCATGATGCCTACTGAACAGTAATTAAACAGAGTCTAAAAGTAATGCTTTGCTTTGCACATTTGAAAAGATGCCACCTTGATTTGCCCTGCAACTGGGAAGGGTTTTGTTATTTTATTTTATTTTGCTTTTGGTTATTGGTTTGTTTTTTGTTTGTTTGTTTGTTTGTGTTTGTTTGTTTTTGTTTTCTGGTTTTTTAATTTTTTGATTTTTAGGATTTTAACCCTTAAAGACTTTCGTTAAAAACTAGATTTGACCTTTAGATAAGATGTATTGCTAGGATATACTGAGTGCCTGTGCTACTCAAGGTTACTCACCTGCATGGTGTATTTTAGCTGAAGGCTGGGTCCAGTATTTAAGAGAAGTCTCTGATTTGAGGGTTAGGATCCTGGGGGAAACTCTCCAGCTGCAGGGCAGATCGAGGTGAGGTCTCTCCAGATGTGCAGAGATGTGTCATGAGGTTCTAGATGGAACAGTTCTGTGTGATGTCACTGAGTTCTGGCTATCAGATACAGCCTTGAGTGTAGTAAGGGTCCTGTCTAAGCTATTTTTACATATCTAAAAGGCGAGTTTTTCTAAATTCATTGCAAGAAGATAAATACATGTAGTTAGTATAACTAAAGTTACATTTCATTATGCTAAGAATTATTACACAATGTTTACACTTAAAATTTTTAACTACAGTGCTAAGTCTATCACTCGAAGGCTGCTCACTTACCTATGCAATACATCTTAGCTAAAGGTCAAATCCAGTTTTTAACAAGAGTCTTTAATTTAAGGGCTAAAAGCCAAAAACAAAAACAAACAAAACAAAAAGAAAGAAAAAAAAAAAAAAAAAAAAGAAAACCTACCCACTTGCAGGGTAAATCAAGGTGGCATCTTTTCAAACGTGCAAAGCAAAGCATTGCTTTTAGTCTATTTATATACTGACCAGTAGGTGTCATGGGGTTCTGTCTGTTTATCTTCAGTAAGACATGTGTTTTAATTTCCTCTTGGTCATAAGTTTAGTCTTCATTGACAAACCATAACATAACAGATTTATCCTTTACAATCATTTTCCCTCATCCACCCCATAACCCAACATTTAAGAATTTTGCACTTCCAAGGGCACCAGACTGAAAGAAATTCTCCAAGCCAGCCTTGGCAGATTTCCAAGTATCACAGTGCATTAACTCTTAATGGTCAGAGCCTTAATTGTCATTAGACTCAAGAAAAAATTTCAGGCTAAAGATGCTGCAGTTCTTATTTAATTTCTGCCATAATAAAATGTTTATATCTTTGTAGAATTTATTTATATGTCTAAACTTGATATTCTTTTGATCCTTGGTCATATGTCATGACACTGGGCCTGCACAAGCTAACTTTTCTAAGAAGGGGAGGTCTTAATACTTCATTCTTTTATCATTTATCCAAAGCATTTCTTCTCTATCAATATAAGCCCCTGGTAGGGCAGCGATAACTACCGTCAATCTAACTTTGTTGCTGTACATTTTCCTTGAGGGGCATACCATAAGAGCCCCAATCTTATATACCAGGTAATCACCCAAGCCTATAGTAGGAAGAGACTTTTAATTTGATCTGCTCCCAAGTCCTCTAGCCCACTGAATCTTGTTTACCTTTGTAAGTTTACTTTGTTCTGATTATCTTGTTCCTGAGTAAGTACAGGGGCAGATGTTCCAAGATTATCGTGGACTCAGACCCTCATAAGGAGATCTCTGGCGTCTTTGAGTCACAACCTCCAGGGCATAAGGAAGAGCTTCAAGTAGAACCAGAGAAGGATTATTTCCCTAAAAGTGGGAGTGGTGATATACTCAGGACTTTCCAGGAAAAGCTTAGAAGGCATAAATGATTCATAATAAATTTCCCATCAGCCCAGTGTCCCCAGGTTATATGAATATTGTCCCCCAAACATGCAACACATGGAGATCAAAACCAGCATCCCTTGTCTCAGCTTTGCTGGATCTTGTCAAGCATCTGTGCTGGCTTTATGACTTTTACTGTTCCCATTAGATACAGCTAGGCCAAGTAAACTAAGTTCTGGTTATCAGGTGCAGCTGTGGGTGTGAAAGTCCTAACTAAGCTATTGTTACATGCCTAAAAGGCATTTTTAAACCAAGCTCATCACCCTGTGTTTGCAGCTCTTCCCTCTGTCACCACAGTGAGTCAGATCAAATCAAGATCAACAGGAAATTGCATGTAAAATAAACTCAGTGATTCCCGCAGGTCCAAATGCAGTTCTCACCTGCCTGGTTCTCATCCCCTGTTCTTGTCCATTCACTTCCCTATGCTCTCTGCCCCCTTTTATATAAACTGACTGGACCCCAAAATTATGCACTGCAGCAAACTTGAAAATAAAGTTATCTAGATGCTGTTAGCAATGAAATGTGATGGTTCCATAACCTTTGAGGCAGAGACAGGATGAGATCCCAACAGACCTCCATTTCTGTCTCACAGCTGCAAATGCGGTCCCAGCAACAACTGTCCTGCCCATCAGTTTTTGAAGATTCTTCCACACACATCCGCACATCAGGCTAGAGTTTCCTAGACATACAAGACAAACAGAAATCCATGTACAGACCTAGGCAGAATTATGTGTCTCAACGCTGTAGTAAGGATTTTTTCCTGAGTGGAAATGCCTGAGTGTTTTCTTTGTGAAGAGCTTTGAGTATTTTGAATGTGTGTTCTCTAAAACATGGTGTGGGAGGGTATTCATCAAGAAAACATTTTTAGATAAAATAATCAGAGCTGGGAGTGGGTGCATACACCTTTAGTCCAAGCACTCTGGAGGCAGAGGCAGGAAGACAGCCAAAGGTGTCCCTGTCTAAATAAAACAAACCATCAACAGGGTATTGCCCCGATACCCTATAGATCCCTGGACTGAGAACTGCCTCAGGGGTCTGTAAACTTTCCTGCTTTCAGGCTGGGGATGTGAAAATGGGCATGCTGTCACCCCTTGCAGAAAAGCCTAACCAAGAAAAGGAGAGTACTCTAGGCAGACATGGTGAGTCTTGAAACCCATCATCAACTTGACAACTCTGCACAGTGGTTAAAGAACAGAGACAGTTCTGCATAGTGGTTAGAGACTGTGACATCTCTTCACAGTGGTTAGAGACTGTGACATCTCTTCACAGTGGTTAGAGACTGTGACATCTCTTCACAGTGGTTAGAGACTGTGACATCTCTTCACAGTGGTTAGAGACTGTGACATCTCTGCACAGTGGTTAGAGAACAGAAACAGTTCTGCACAGTGGTTAGAGAACAGAGACAGTTTCTAACAGTGGTTAGAGAACAGCGGAGAGAGGTGGGGCTAGGAACAGGGTGTGAGCAAGAAGCTGGGGACCAGGAAGTGGACCCAAAGAATCTGTTCTGACAAGGACAGATGTGCAGCCATTCTGAGTGACTGGTATGCCCTACAGGCTCACTTGGAGCCAGCCCCACTGGGTACAAGATGTATTAACTACACTGAGCTACCCCTGGTATGCAGAGTGTGGCTTTGCTTAGGAGACATTGATTCTGAGGCTTTCCTGGTTGAAGTTCTAGGCATCTTAACATCTTTCTTTTTAAACAGTTCAGCAAAGAAAGAATACAGAAAGTGTCAAGTACAAAAGACATTCACTGGGACAATTGGCTGACTGCAATGCCTATCAGCATACCAAAGTGTCCCCTGGCCTCCAGGCCATGCAGCCTTGTGAGTCTTCTCACCTCACACCCTCAAACTTCTCTGGTTTCCTTATCCTGGTTTCTCACTCCTATGTAACCCGCCAGGTCAGCCATGTGCCTCCCCTCTTGTCTTCCCCTTCTCTCTTCCTCTCTTCTCTCATGGCCCAGTTCAGTCTGGCCATGATCAGTACACTGCTTTCTCTCCCTCCTCTGGACTCTTCCAGATGCTTCTGACTATGCACTCCCTCATATCTACAATAAAACCCTTCTCAACCACACCTGGAACAGTCATGTCCTCACTTCATACAGAAAGTAAGCATTCAACACACAAGATATAGATATAGAATTAGATATAAACATGTACATGTATATATATACATACACATATATAGACATATATATCATATTTTATTTTCTCTACATTTCTGTATAATAAAAAAGTTGGATTTAAGGTGTAGAGAGGAGGAAAAGAGTTCTTCAAATACACAAAGACCTTTTATGTAATGCTGTTAAAAATAGGAAATGGCCAGGCCTCATCAGGCTTACCTTTATTCCCAGCACTGGGAATACAGAGGCCAATTTTATGAGTTTGAGGTCAACCTGGTCTACATAGTGAGATCTAGGCATGTCTACATAGTGAAACAGTCTTGAAAGAAAAGAAAAGAAAGCATGAAGTCAGCTGCTGGTATAGGGAGTTCCAGCTCTTCAGTGTGGTCATGGTAGGCTGCTCCTGCCCTAGTGGATGGCTCCCATACCGTGCACATAAGGGCAGCATTCAATGGATTTAAAGGGTTATGAAGGAAGAAAAGTCTGGAGAGATGGGTCTGTGTTTAAGACTGAATATCACCCACATGATGGGGCCCAACCATTCATAACTCCAGGTCCAGGGAATCCAATGTCCTCTCCTGACCTCTGTAGGACCAGGCATGCACATGGTACACAGACATGCATGCAGGGAAAACATACACATAAAGTAAAAATAAATATATAGCCAGGTGGTGGTGGCACATGCCTTAATCCCACCGTGACTCAGGAAGCAAAAGGCAGACAGATTTCTGTGAGTTTAAGGCCAGCCTGGTCTACAGAGAGAGTTCCAAGACAGCCAGAACAACACAGTGAAATCCTGTCTAGAAAAACAAAAGTAAATAAATAAATAAATCTTCAATATATGTGTATACACACACACACTATATATATATATATTTTTGTCTCAACAGACCTGAGATGGAGACACTGTGAGGAACCTGTTGGGACACCAATAACAAAGGTGATTATATTTAGATTCTTCAGTTCTTTTATACATATATACATACATATATACATATGTCACAAATAAACTTTAATATATAATCATTTGAACTTAAGCTAAGTCATGAATTTATTCAGTCAACAACCAAGCAACTTTTACAAATTCTATTCCAAACTTCTGAGGGTAGAGCAGCAAAGATGAGAAGCACCAACGTTTTGGGCCCTGGAACTCTTTCTGGAGAGGAGCCAAAAGCAAACCAAAAAAAAAAAAAAAGAAGATTAATTTAAGAGAGTCACTTGAGGCATGGAAGAAATGACAAACACCAGTATCCTTTGGATTGAGGGGTGGTGGACGCCAATCCCAAATTGATGTTGTGTGAGAGACATGGCTGACAACAGGAGTTGCTGGGGAAAGGACTCTCAAATGCTGTTCTCAGAGGAACATCAGAGGGCAAAGGTCCTAAGAGATCCACACAGCAAAAAAGGGATAATGTAAGTTAAACATCGTAGACAGAGAAAGCTTCCACGTGTGCTGGTTTGTGAAGGATGGTACCCAACTCCTTCTCTTCTATAAGAGGAAGCTCTTCCAGGGATGCAGATCCAGATAAAATGACGTCATTGATGTCATGGAAACCACTAACCATGTGACTTCATGCGGAGGTGCCCACATGGCTTCCTTTGTCCTTCACCACTTGCTTCTCTGGCAGTGTCAGCAAAGAAGCTTTTTATAAATTTTAAGAAGTGTATGCTTCGTTGTGGGGATGGGCAGAAGCACCCTGCAGCAATTGCCAGGACAGTGTGCACAGGCAAGGAGAGCCTCTCGGATCCAACGCACGGCATCAAGCACACACAGCAAGGCCCACAGTGAGAGTCAGCCCTCCGCGGGGAGCAGCTTCATAGTGGAGAGTAAAGAAAATTCTCACTTTCTGCCTTGACTCCAAGCTTTGAGACTAGGATATGAAAATTCCGAGGACCATGACTGTTGTAGCCATGGGAGAAAGCAAAATTGAGGAGGAACGTTAGGGCTGTGAAGACATTTAGTATGATTCTGCTGTGTCGTCAGTCATTTGTTCCATAAAAGCTCTACCAAGAGGGACTCCTAAGGTTGTGTGTAGAGGCGTAACAAACCAGAGAATAGTCTGAATGGGCTAAAGAAGTTATGAGCTTAGGAATGAGCTATAAGCCCCGGCATTTAATGTTAACTAATTGGTCTCATAGCCATCATTCCGGGAGCAGGGGCTAGAAAGAAGAAAAACTGATTAGATTTTTTTTATTTTTTTATTTTTTAAATTTTTTATGTTTTCTACCGATGGCACCCAACTGGCATACAATCCAAGCTTAGTAAAGTCCTGGGTTAGAAGCAGTGCTGTTATGTTTGGCACTGAGCATCAGATAAGAACTTAGTCAGAAATCCAAACTTGAAAAAGGCAAACAATTCTTCTAAGTTTCAGGTAAGAACTTACTCAGAAATCGAAACCTGAAGTGAACAAACAACGCTTCTAAGTTTCGGACTGGCTCAGTTAAACAGTTGCTTAGCAACCGAGGCCTGGTGCAGGAACAGCTGCAGAGGTAGAGAAAAAAAAATGGCGCTCTTAAAAAAGAATAGAAAAACCGTGCTTTTAAGAAGCCTTTACTGAGTAGAAAGAACCAGTAGGCACTTTGCAAAGCTGTTTCCTCATCCAGTGGGAGGCTAAGAGAGAGGGAGGGGAGCCCGAGCTGACCTGGCTGGTGCTGGCCTGAAGCCTCCTGGCCTCACATGCAAGAGGCCTGGGAGCCACCTGGTGGACCCATGACAACTTCCCAGGGGGAGAGGAGGAGGGACTGAAGACAGAGGGGCAGGCAAGCGACCTCAGGAGGTGTGAGCTAAACAAAGAGACACTGAGAGAAGACAAGAAAAATCCAAAGCAATGAAGCTTATGGTCAACTAAGAAATGTTTGAGGTTATGTTTAAATGTTAAGAAAGAAGGAAGGAAGAAGGAAGGAAGGAAGGAAGGAAGGAAGAAAGGAAGGAAGGAAGGAAGGAAGGAAGGAAGGAAGGAAGGAAGGAAGGAAGGAGGAGACTGGAAGTTGAAAAATTATAAATAGGTAAAAAGAATTTAAAACTAATAAAATTAAAGGGAATAAGATAAATAAGATGGAAAAATCGGTAGCACAGAGTTTTTGGATGTCATATAATGCCATCTTATAGGGCTTAAAGATAGAGACAGAAAAGGACAGATGACAACTGAGATTGGCACGTTACCAATTATGATAGTAATATTGCTATCATTATTATCATTATTATGCTGGTATTTATTATCCTAATCTTAATCATCATAGTAGCTTTTTATACCTTCTTTAAATATAGGGCTTTCAAGATACAGGCCTTAGAAGAAAAATTAGAACAAGAAAAGGAGAAATTTAAAATACAGAGACAGGCCATAGAAGAAAAATTAGAAATGATTATAAATAAAATTGAGTAAGATGATAAGATCGAGACAAAAGAAATAAAGTTAAATCCTACTGCACCACTATGTAATGAGAGTCACAGTAAGCCAAAGGCAGTTAGAAACCAACTTCCTGAGAAAACAACAGGTGACAAGAGACAGTAGTTACCCTCAGGAAGAATTTAGACAGTATCCCACAGAAAAGCAAGATTTAAAAAAAAAATTATAAGGATACAACTATTATAGGAAAAATAATCCTTAAAGGTTTTAAGAAAAGTCAAACTGTCAAATGTTTTAATTGTGGCAAGCAACTGTAGTTAACAGTTTCTTATACAGTTATAATCCTCTATCACATCAGATGTACTGATACAGTCATAATCCTCTATCATATCAGATGTACTGATACAGTCATAATCTATCATATCAGATGTACTGATACAGTCATAATCTTCTATCATATCAGATGTACTGATACAGTCATAATCCTCTATCATATCAGATGTACTGATACAGTCATAATCCTCTATCACATCAGATGTACTGATAAGCACTGACAGAGAACACGTTCCTAGGTATTAATATCAATGCTTATCAGTGGTTAAGAGTATATGTTGCTTTTGCAGAGAACCCAAGTTCAATTCCCAGCACCAGTATTAGGCAACTCACAAGGGCCTGGGACTGCAGCTCTAGGGCATCAGACAGGAAACACAAGTCTGGCCACCTAGGCAGCTAGGAGATTTACACAGCAAGGATATTGCCAGAGTTGTTTCAAACACACCAGCACTGCTCTTTTCCAGATAGTTGTGACTCTGGGTCATCTTGTCCATGTGGCATAACTATGCTTTTCTGACTTAATGCACAGGGGACTTAATGCCAGACTAAGACTTTACAAATGTTTGTGACCCTGTGCTGCCCCCTGGAGCTGCCAGTTAGAAATAAGGCTCAGGTAGGAGAATCTTATGGCAATGGCATCTCCTTTGACATGGGAATACTGTCTAATGGTGGGTCAGTCCTAGTGAATAAACAGTTACATCCCAGCATTCTGAATCCTGCTTACCTCTAACAAGCCTGGTTATTATGAAGTCAGCGCTTCTTGTGAGACTTTATATCCTAAGCAATTAAGTGCTTTATAACATCAATTTTATTCTTTTTTCTTCTACATCAATAGGATCAGGCAAGACATACAAGTAAGAAAATAAGTGGTCAACAAGATGGCTCAGTGGGTAGAGGTGCCTGCTGACTCTACTCAATAAATAGATCAGTTTTATGTGTCAGGAATACTAATAAAGCCGCTTCTCAGCCTTTTGGCTAAGATCAAGTGTAGGAATACTAATAAAATATTCTTTTGGTTAATGTTGACTATTCCAATTATAATCAGTCAATGTATATATATTAAGGAAAGCTAAAATAAACTTTCTTCTATCCCCAGTTATTTAGATGAACCCTGATTCCTAGTATAAAATGTATGACAAGAGAATTTTTTTTCTAGAACTATTCCGACATATTGTAATCATTTTCTACTACCTACACTTATGAGATAATGCATTATGATAAATCCATTATATACAACAAAATAAATTAAATCTTTAGACTTGTTAAGTGAAGATTATGCCTGGCAAGTGTCTTAATCAGGGTTTCAATTGCTGTGACGAAATGCCATGACCAAAAGCAGTGAGGGGAGGAAGGGGTTTATTTGGTTTATGTTTTCCTGGCACTGTCTATCATGGAAGGTCAGGACAGGAACTCAAACACAGCAGGAACCTGGAGGCAGGAGCTGAGGCAGAGGCCATGGAGGGTGCTGCTTAGTGGCTTGCTCTCATGACTTTCTCAGCCTGCTTTCTTATAGACCCCAGGACCACAGCCTAGGGATGGCACCGCCCACAGTGGGCTGGGCCCTCGCTCTCCCATCAATCACTAATTAAGAAAATGCTCTACACGGTTGCCTATGGCCCAGTGTTACAGAGGCACTGTTTTCAAATGGGGCTCCCTCCTCTCCAATGACTCTAGCCTGTGTCGAGTTGACACAGAATTAGCCAGCATATTAAAGCTTTAAAATAATTATGTATACTGTGTACAGGTAATTATTTCTAATTGTGGACTTTATGTCATTTTGTATCTTCCCTTTAGAACTCATACATTTTCTCTAGGAAAGAGTTGGTTTTAAATACGTTGGACTGCTCACAAGTAACAGAAGCCAGAACGGAGGAAGTATTTGTAATAACAAGGTATGTGATGAAAACCCGGTGACCACATATTATTTGACCACAAATGTGAAAAAGCCACGAGGTGAAGCATCTATAGAGATGTCTATCTTTCCCATTAACACATAGGCAAGCTCACTGCTGTCAACCACTTGTAACATAGCTACAGATGCAAGGTTTCCTCTTCCCTCTCTGCTCACCCAGGTCACATTGTAAATGTAGTTAATGTTACCTAAGCCTTCCCTTGTGGGAGGCCAGAGCTACTTTATCTATATGTATAGCATACAGTCTACAACTTATTTGTAATAATACTTATATTCCTTCAAGTTGCACAGCTGGAAAGCAAACTGTCTTCCACGGGCGGCATGTTACCTGTAGTGTGTCTGAAAGAATGTTCACATATTCTTTGCCTTTTCCTCCCTCAGAAAAAAAAAAAAAAAGCTTAGTTCCTCCCCTGGTAAGTATAGGTTTTTAACAATCTATTTTAATGATTTGGGTACAATAGGTGCAAGAAAATTCACCTCTGAGGCGAAAAAGTACATCAGTCTTCTGCCCGGAGAACATGCCGGCTTCATCTTGGATCCCTGCTCTGGAGAAAGCAGCATCCTCAGCAGCCTGCAGAGGTGTCCTAAAGAGGGGACAGAGTCTCCTGTCTGCAGCCTTGCCGCCCAGCTCTGGAGACTCCAGCCCTCGCCAGACTTCTCTCAACTGAAGCCGCAAGAGCAAGCTTGAGCCACAGCCAACCAGCTAAGCAACTACTAGATTCCTAGCCCACAGACTGTGAAACAATAAAAGCTTGTAAGTCTTAAGATGCTTGTACACAGCCTCGGGTGAGCGGAACACTGATGTAGGCTCGCCCACCAACCTCGGGTGAGCAGTATGCTCTTGGGTGCTCACACACAGTCATGGATGAGCAGTACACTGATGTGTGTGGAAGTAATGTTTATAGGTGCATGAAGGAACAACAGATTGGGCCACTCTCTCCATCGGCTGTTTAACAGAACGCTATCAACAAAAGAGACCAGACTACAGGCTTTTTCCAACACTGTTGCTGTCGCACTATGATTTTTTAAGCTAACAAAGCAAAAGAGGTAATTCAAAAGTTCTCTTAGTGGGCTGGAGAGATGGCTTAGTGGATAAGAGCACTGACTGCTCTTCTAGAGGTCCTGAGTTCAATTCCCAGCAACCACGTGGTGGCTCACAACCATCTGTAATGGGATCTGATACCCTCTTCTGGTGTGTCTGAAGAGAGCAATGGTGTACTCATATACATAAAAATAAATAAATTTTTTTTAAAAGTTCTCTTAGTACATACTAAAGACAGGTTCAGCAGTTGAGAGCTCTGGCTGTCTTCAACAAATCCTGGTTCAATTCCCAGCACCCACACAGTGGTTTACAACCATTTATAACTCAAGTTCCAGGGGATTCAAAACCCTCCTCTGGCTTCCATGAACATCAGGCATACATGTGGTGGACATGGAGCCAAAACACCCATATACATAAGAAAATAATGTCTAAAGATTGTTGAGTTCCTCCTTGGCCTGACATTTTTCTTTGTTATTTTTGACTCCAAATCCCACTATGTAACCCAGACTGGCAATGAGCTGATAATCCTCCTGCCTCCACCTCCAAATTCTGGGATGAAGGGCAGACATATAAATCACGTCCAACAGTGTTTTACTTTGTATATGCGCATATTAAATAAAGACCTTTGAAGAGATGCAATGTGGGCAAATCCTACCTGGAGCACAGCTGTCAGTCCTTGAGCACTATGGGGACAATGCGTCCCTAGATCACTCTGATTTCCTCAGACCGTATTTCCAGAGACTGGTGTGACAAGATAAAGAACTCGTGCCACATTTCTGAGTGGTTCTTAAATCACAGTCACTAGTTTTTGGCTTTAAAAATAGTTACAATAACATTTTATCACTTAGTGATAACAAGCCAGGAAGAAGGACCGTTGTCCTAAGCCCTTACAGAGTCTAAGAACTCTGTATATCTGTATTAGTTCAGTTTGGCAAACATTTGTTCAACTGCCTCAGAATTCAACACACTAAGTTAGTTAGACACAGGAAATATGAAGAAAATCGTGTATGTGTGGACTTATTCTCCAAAACTAAAGATCCAGTAGGCGTTTTACTCTCTTATGTGCATCTGTGTGCACACAAGAGAACAGTGTGGCAAAGCTGGTTCTCTCCACCCACTGTGTTATCGCTCTCTTCCTCCACTTGTGGGTCCCATGGATTCAACTCAGGTTGTCAGGCTTGGCAGCAAGGGCCTTTACCCACTGAGCTATCACACCAGCTCCAGATTCAGTAATTCTAAAAGTGAAGTGGTAGCCAAGCACAGTGGTGCGCACCAGTGATCCCAGCACCCAGGAAGATGAGTCAGGAGGATCGCAAGTCTGAGGCTAGCCTGGACTACATAAAGACACCATGCCAATAGATAGATAGATAGATAGATAGATAGATAGATAGACAGATAGATGATTGATAGATGATTGATAGATGATGGATAAATAGATGATTGATAAATAGATAGATACATATATACACAGATGATACATAGATAGATATACATAGGTAGATAGATATATAGACGATAGATAGATAGATGATTGATAAATAGATAGATACATATATACACAGATGATATAGATAGATAATACATAGGTAGATAGATATATAGATGATAGATAGATAGATAGATAGAATCATAGATAAATAGAATCATAGATAGATTGACATATAGATGATACATAGATAGGTAGGTAGATACATCTGTGCCTGGGATGATATTCAGAGATCCTTTAAGATAAACTAAGGCTTTGGGTAAGAGGGCAGGAAGATTCCAACAGAGTCCAGAAATATAGATGCCAAGAGGAAGTGGCAGCAGTCAAGAGTAAGGAACATGTGCATATTACAGGAGAAGAGGTAAAAAGGACTAGCCAGGGAGCCTCCATAGTCTGGGATAGCCCAAACCTCTCAGCCTGGGACATCAGCCAGCCCAGCAGGAACATGAAGTGCCAGTCACTTATAAACTTTGGAGAGAGGTGAACTGTGAGGCATAAGAAGTAGCCCACAGACCTTCCCTCCTGGCACACTAAGGGCAGCTAGGAAAGGAAAGGACAGGAGAGGAAGAGAAAGCCCTACCTTTAGGAAAAATAAAAACTAATCCCTGAATCAGCTCTGCTTTGCAACTTAAAACAACCACAGGCTCTTGTCTGGTCAAGTTCCCTTGGGTTTTAATCCCACAGAGTAACGTCCATCCTTCTAAATGCAGTTTACACTATAGCAAGATGCAAAACTTAAAACTGTCTTTTTTTTCCCTATCATTACTCCAGCCATGCATACTTAATACACCATACATATTTACATTAATGAAAGCATTATTCAGGCTAACCATGTGAATAAAAACAAGATTGTAAATGAAACATTCTATCACAAATGAAAATGACTATGAATTATAGCCACAAGCCTTTCCTTTAAAAATCGAGTCAGATCTATTTCTCGTTATCTGTGCCACGCTGACAGCATTAGCAGAATGTAATTTGCATTAGGCAGCCCCTCAAGAGATCTGATTACACTCGGCTAAGTTCTCATTGATTATTAAATCTAATGCAGACAAAAGATTCAACTTATTTTTTAAGTATTTATTTATTTACATTTCATATGTTATTCCCTTTCCCCATCCCCCCCATAAGCCCCCATCCCATCCCTCCTCCTCCTTTTTGCTTTTATACCATTTTAATTTCATGCAAATATTAAGGTCAGTTCTAGGTTGAAGTACTAGCAACACATTATATGCAAATAGTCAAGGAACAAGCAAGACAATAAACACAAATAGTCAAAGAATAAGCAAGGCAGTAAACAGAGACTATTTATATATATTGGATGTCAGATATAAACTCACCTAAGCCTGTGTCCTTCATCCCCTTTCATCTCTCTCCTGGGGGTCATAACAGGACCTACCACCTCTTACAAACACATGCTGATGGAAGTTACTAACATACTCTACCAACCCAGGAATAATAAGCCAACCGTTATTAATGTCTTACCATGTTCTAGTCCCTGTGAGAAGTATTGTATTATTTTATTCAGTTCTTTCAGCAACCCCAAAAGAGAGGTATTTTGCCTTTTAGAGTTAGGAACTTGAGGTGTACATACAGCTGATACAACCATCCCAACATTAACTGCCTGTTCATGATAGAGAAGACGCTTGACAAAGCTGAGTAGCCGCTTTGGGTACACAGCTGATTAAACTGTTGATTTAATGCGTGCACATTCAAGAGGGGGAAAAGCATCACGCTTATCCAGAAGTGACACTGAAAAACTTAAACCATTGAGTGGAGAAGGGAAGATGGAGACTCCATCAGAGGCTTCACATCTGCAGACACACCAGCCGGGAGAGCTACAGTGAGGACTGTAAAGGGAACATGCTGACTTGTCAAGAGACACAGAGACAAAGACCTCTAACTGCCAAAACACTGGGGAGAAGGAAGAGGCTGGACTTGCTTGTGTCCTAGATGGGCAAGAGCTAAAACTGTCCCAGAGGATCCAGATCTGCCTGCTGAGCACCTTAACCCTCTGCAGGAGTGTTCTCCATTACCTCCTTAGAAACCAGAGTGTAGCCTACTAAGTCCAACCAGAGGTCCACAGAAGCTTGGCTCTGCATTTACTTTGAGAAATTCAACCATTTTATCAGAGGAACCAGGCTAAGCCACACCAAGGCAAGGCCCTTTTGAAACTTAAAATGAAACTTAAACTTATTAAGCTGTATTAGATTTGTAAACAATGAGAGTTAGCTAGCTATATGTGGGCAGATCTCTTAATGGGTGCTTAGTTACCAGTGCCTTCGTGCACAAGTGGGATCTTGAAAACTACGTAATTGAATAATGATCAGTATCTCAGTGCCTAGAACTATGCAAAGGCTTGGCAAATATTTCACGGTGGTACCACTATGATGGGGGCATGAAGACGCCATGGTGTGACCCCAAGGAAAACGAATATGTGCTTTCTATAGGTCATTTAAATTTATCTGCCCTGTGCCTAGCTCCTGAAAGACCCTTACAGATGGCAGGCCATCAACAGACATCTGTTGGATAAAAAGGGAAGGAAGAAATGGGACTCAAAAATGGCTGCTCTTGCAGAGGACCTACCTAGGTCCCAGCATCTACATGGTAGTTCACAACCATCTGTAACTCCAGGTGCAGAGACTCTGACGCCCTCTTCTGGCAACTTCTGGTACTGCACACACATAGTACAACATAATGGATGCAAGCAAAACACAGGCAAAAAACTAAAAAAATTTTTTAAGGAAAGCAAGAAACAAATGAATCCTAGTGATGCTGTCTCAAGGCCCAGTATAAAGTTATTTGCGACCACCAACTGGAGACTAAGTAATCCAACACATATGCCTCGGCCATCCTCACTCAAACCACAAGAGGGTGCTTTATAAAAACAACTGAAACTCCCGGAGAAACAAGAGGAGTTCAGACCTTAGATCAAGAGAAGTTAGTGTACAACAAAATCATTTCAGAAAGAAATGTTCCCCAAAATCCCCTCACCCCATCCTGAGAGAATGGCTACATTCATTCATGCCGTATCAGAAAACCACATAAACACTGCGTCATAAAAGACCTCTGATTGCGAGCTCCGTGATCCGTTCATAAATAAGAGACAAAAGATTATTTACGCTGACGACATTTGGGGAGTATTTGAAAGCAGTCAACCATGCGAGCTCACATTGCAGTTCATAAAATGTCCAAGGGCGTGATGGGAAAGCCCATGCTTTCAGGGACCAGCCCTGTGTGCGTGCTTGGAGCAGACTTGAATGCTGATGAGCGCGAGGGAGGACCAAGTAGATGCCCGCATCCATCACAAGCTAGTTGGTCCAGATCCAACTCAAACATTAAACCAGGCTTTCTACAGGCTGGAACAGAGACACAAATAGCCCATCTGTAAGGCCGGGGTGGGGGTGGGGGTGGGGGTGGGGGTGGGGTGGGGGTGGGGGTGGGGTGGGGGTGGGGGTGGGGGTGGGGGTGGGGGTGGGGGTGGGGGTGGGGTGGGGGTGGGGTGGGGTGGGGTGGGGTGGGGTTGGGGAGCAGCACCAATGAAAGCAGACATCTATCTCTATAAAGATAGACTTCAATGGCTGAAATAACCAGATATTTGGCAGGGTTGACTCATAAAACGAGCATTTCATATGCCAGTAGGCTATAATTGATACAATAAATCATTTTCTTTGTGCCCAGTGAGTCTTTAGTTTTCCAAAAGACTAAGCCCGCAATTTAAAAGGGTCTGAATTGTTTTTGCCTTAAAGCCAGCTATCTGGAGAAATAACTTCATCGCAGCAGCTGCAGCATAACAAGCCTGCCTTTCTTCTCAAAATGATATGCATTGTTTTCTTCTAGAAGCATGTGCTTTTCTCATATCAGTTTTAAAGTTGCCAGAATCGGTTTTATTCTAAGAAGCACGGAGATGGCTCTGTGCAGAAAGGGCTTGCTGTGCTGGATCTCTCACAGAGAGATAAGAGGTGGAGACAGGAGACTGGCCTGGAAGGTCAGAGGCCGGCCAGCCTGGAATGAGCTGCACAGTGGGAAACAATTAAAAAAAAAAAAAAAAAAGACTACACTGGTTAGTTTTTATCAAGCTGACATAAACTAGAAATCGCCTGGGACAAGAGCACCTCGCCAGGAAATGCCACCGGCCTGGCTGGCCTCCAAGGACGCCTGTGAGGCGGTCTCTTGACTGTTGATGGGGGAGGGGCCAGAGCCAATGCTGCCACCTCGGGCGGTGGTCCAGGGTTTTATTAGAAAGCAGGCTGAGCAGGCCAGAAAGCAGCGCTCCTCTGTGGTTTCTGCCTCAGTTCCTCAGTTCCTGCCTCCAAGTTCCCGCCCTGACTTCCAAGATAATGAACCTGTGAACTAAAATAAACTTTCTCCCCATTTGCTTTTGCTCTTCCTGTTGATGACAGCAACAGAGAAGGAAACCGTAACATTCCTTTGCTGTGCCCCGAAGACCCAGAAGATCGCCAGCCATTCAACGCAGGTCAGATTAAGTGTCCTTTGTAAAAAAAAAAGAGCGGGATCGAGACAGACGGGACTCTCTGAGGCAGGGTAGGGTTTAAAAAGCCAAAGTCCACAATCACATCACCCAGGTGTGGGCTAGGGGTGGGGGCAGAAGTTTCAAAAGTTTCAGTTCGGCTGATTAAATCAGAGCGGTTTTGTGTTGTAAAACAATGGACCTCAGGAAGCTGCAGGTGTGACTGCATAAAAAAGTTCTGTCGTCAGGATGTGGTTAGTGGGGGTGGGGTGGGGGTGGGGTGGGGGTGGGCGGGCACTGGGAAGCTTCTGGGTGAAGCATGAGATGGAGTTAACTGAAACTAGAACAAAATGGAGTCTCTTTGTGCAGCTCAAACAAACAGAAGAGAAACAACTGAAAGTCCTCTGACCTCCACACAGGAATGTGTGCAAGCACACACACAGACGCACACCACACACATATACATACATGCAAACACATGCACACATACCACACACATACACACAAACACACATGCATGCACACATACCACACATATACATACACACACCACATACATATACATACACATAAATACATACCACACACATGCACACACACCACACATGCACACACACCACACATGCACACACCACGCATACACACATCACACACATATACACACATACACACAAACACACATGCACACACACCACACACATACACACATACCACAAACATACATATACACAAACACACATGTACACACACCATACATATACACACACCACACACATACACACACCACACACATATACATACACATACATACACACCACATACATATACACAAACACACATGAATACACACCATACACCACACATATATATACACATACACACACATACACACACACATGAAAATTGCTTCTACATCAGGAAGGAGAGAACAGATAAAAAGTGAAACTCTGCTGTCTACTAAAGAACAATGGCCAACCTGCCTGAGTCACCGTTTCCTAAAGGTTCCATAACCATCGAAACCAGTGCCACCACGGGAGGAACAAGTATTCAAACACATGAGCCCACAGGGGACATTTCATACCCAAACAATAACAATACCAAGAAGGAAAAAAAAAAATCACCCAAATTTAGCACTCAGTCAAAATAGATGGTCCCTGAAGTGGCCCAGTTAGATGACTCTTGGTCGATGTGAGAGTGGTGGCTAACATAGCTCCAAAGTTAATGCACAGATTCAATTTTAGATCTATTTATTAGGCCAGTGAGATGGCTCAGTGGGTGACGGCACCTGCTGCTAAGCCGCATGATCTGAATTTGGTCCCTGTGACCCACATGAAGGAGTTATCCACTGACATCCACATGAGCACACTGGCACCTCCCCCCCCCAACACACACAATTATTTATTTATATTTAAATAGTTCATAATTTGAAAGCATTCTATAAATTGCCCTTGCATGAAGTAAATAATCAGTACTGACTCTATTCTATAACTCTTGGTTTCTAACTCTCATATAAATGACTCCCTAAAGGGGGAAGAGGGTATCTTCGCTTCTTTGTAAGCCAATGATTATATATCTATTCATCAATGCCAATGGGCTTTTTTGGGGGAGGGGAGGGGATTTGAGACAGGGTTTCTCTGTGTAGCCCTGGCTGTCCTGGAACTCACTCTGTAGACCAGGCTGGCCTCGAACTCAGAGATCCGCCTGCCTCTGCCTCCCAAGTGCTGGGATTAAAGGCATGTGCCACCACTGCCCAGCTGCTAATGGGCTTTAATAAGAAGTGTTTCATATCCATTTATCATATTTCATTTGAAAGACAACTACTAACAAAAATAAAATGAATTTCACTTATTCAGAGCCATAGGCCATTACATTTTCACTTTTAAGGGACAGCCTTCCTAGGGCATACAATGATTTGTGTGTGTGCACCTATGTATGCATGTATACATACACATGTATATGCATGTATGTGTAAGTACATGTATATATGTATGCATGGCATGCATGAGTGTGCATCTGTGTGTGTATACTTGTATGCATTTATGTGTATATATGTGTCATGTCCCTATATGTGTGTATGTTTGTGTGTGTGCACACTTGTTTATATGAATATGTGTGTACATGTGTTTCTGTGCATATGTTTGTAGGAGTGTGCTTGTGTGGACATGTACACCTGTGTGTGTGTGTATGTATTTGTATGCACATGTGTATGTGGGGGTTGGAATGTATGTGCTACAACATGGGATATAAGCTTATACTCCACCTAGGAGACATAAATGTTTACTGGATTTTTAAGGCTATTTGTTGACTTTATCAACTATTGAGTGATTTTTGGTGATACTTTATGAAGTGAGGAAACTGAGTTAGAACCCCAGTGGATAGCAAACGGAAGAATAAGATTTTAAAAAGCACAGAGAGTCTGTTCATTCTTCTGAGAGTTGACTATCTGGAGTTCTGAGGGCAGTGAAGAGCAAAAAGACACTGAGGATAAAACCTACTGTCAATGGAATACCTTAAAAAAAAAAAAACCATACACAAATACTCAAAGCTGGTATGCACAAAGTGTAGGCGATACTCTACTTAACAACCTCAGACAATAATGACAACAGTGAGCAACAAGGCTAGTGTGCTGTGCTGTACACTGGACATCCTCAGGGCCAACCAGGACTGTGTACCAGCTCCTAGGACCACAGCTTCACAAGCTGTCCTCAGCCGGCTGTCCTCAGCCAGCTGTGGTTTCTGAATATATTTTACTGATACAGTCACTTCCCATGCAGCCCTAGAAACAAAGATTGAAATGTTATCTGACAAAATACATTGTAACAGGACAAAGCTACTCAGTGTGAACCCCAAGCAATCAACTGTGCCTCCAACCACACCACACGGCCATCCTTTGTTTCTCACTGAGAAAGCAGAGGAAACCTTAGAAAGCATGCCACTGGAGAACCAGAGATCCAAGCCCCTCCAGACGGCTTAGGTACAATTCTCACAGTATTCACAGGCTTCGTGACTTTGTAGCTGGAGTTACCAACCTGCCAGCTTACTTAGCTTCCTGGGTCTGAGTATCATAACTTTTGCTTTTGAGTAGTGGGGTTCTGGTTAATGATTCAAACCAATACCTTCCAATGCCTCTGTGGCATAGAAATGCCACACCACTTGGATTTTGTGTGTGTGTGTGTGTGTGTGTGTGTGTGTGTGTGTGTGTGTGTGTGTGTTTTCATGGGGAGGTCAGAGTTCAGCTTTCAGTAGTCAGTTTTCTCCTAGTATATAGCTTCCAGGGATTGGACTCAGGTTGTCAGACTTGACAGACTTTTCGGGCTGGAGCATCTCCCTTCCCCCAACCCTTTTACATTCTAGATACAACTCCTCAGGAGAGGATCTGCAGTGTTTCCTACTGTCTTATTTTGAGCCTAGTCTTTTTAGCCTTGCCACTCGCATCTAAGTACTGTCCTCCTGTATTTATTTACAAAGACTAATGAAGGAACCCACTGTACAAATTTTTAGAAGCAAACATTTTGAACAAAGGACAGTAGTATGAAACAAAGCAATTACCCCTGGAATATAAGTCATTTTCTGTCATGACAAGGAACCACATCTGCACTGGCAACATAATGCAATGTGTCTATTTGACATAACTCATTCCTAAAATACTGAACACACATCAGAACCGAGTCTGAAAAGCAAACCCAAGGACTCCTGCGATATAATTTGCTCCACCAGAGGGCACTAAAACCTCACACATATTTCTGTGTTGAGCACTTCAAAGCTAAAAAAGGTTAAGAAAGCAGTTGAGGGCCAGATACCACACAACTGGTAGAATGGCGTTTTTACTACTTTCTTTAACAGTTTACTGGCCATCCACTGCTCCCAGATACCAAATTAGGAGACAAGGAAACACTTAAGAAGTTTGTAGTCTAACAAAGGTGCTTGCCTTGTCTCCTAATTGCCCTCCTCTTCACTGACAGAAGAAAGCACCCAGGAGCAAGACAGCTGTCTCCCTGTCTCATGCCTCACACATATGAAGAACCAGCCCTCCTTGTCTGATAGCAATGGGATCAGGGGGGCTTTGGAGATACCTAGCTACACCCTCTAATTGTATAAGGCCAGACTTAGTCAAGAATACAATTACAGTTAATGCTAACCACGGATTTAGCACAAACCCGGAATTTCCCTAACATCGAACATCCTTTGTTTCATCCTCCCCAAAATGTATTCTTTAAGAGGTAAACTTAGACACAGGACAGTAAGAAACTTAACAAGAACGAACAAGGTCATTAGGCAAAGCCCAGACAACTAACTTCGCTCTGGAGTCCAAGAGACTTTTTGAATTGTACCTAAACCTTCAGATTGGGATTCTAAATCCAATCCCATTGTCAATAAAGAAAGCTGAAGATTATACGGAGCTTCAGAGTCATATGACAGCCAGGTTGGAAAGAGATAAGGTTGCAGAATCATTCCATATACAGTAAACACTGTATATGGAATCATTCCATATACAGTAAACACTGCTGTAGTAAGAACAGTGTTTAGCTCACAGCGAATGTCTCTACTCTATCATCAGTAACTAGCCCCCAGACTCCTTTTCCCTTCAGACCCTTAGTCTTTGTTTTTAAGATCTATTTTTTGTTGCTGTTTTATTTATGTGTGTGTGTGTGTCAGGTCCTAGGGGACTAAAGTTGGGTATGGGTGGTTGTGAACCCCTCAGTGTGACTGCTGGGAGCTGAACCCAAGTCCTCTGGGAGACATGCTCTAACCACTGAACCATCTCTTCAGTCTGCAGACCCTGATCTTTTATGTGTGTTCATTCTTAACTCTCACAAGTTAAACTATGACAACTCATGGCGTTGGGGGGGGGGGGGAGACACAGAACTGGAGCTAAAGTCCTGGAGTGACCCCAGAATATACAAGACAGAAGTGGGGGTCCCCAGTCTCAAATCTCATTTCATTCATTCATTCATTCATTCACCCATTCATTCATTGCCTCCTGGGAACAAAACACTAGTTTTGAGACATACGTGCCCATGTATTGCTGCAGCTTTCAGCCTCCTGAAACACGCTGGCTCAGCATTCCTCCAGAGGATGGCAGCATCCGCAGTTAAGAAGCACTCTTGTCTGCCCACCTCACAGGCCTCTGACGGATTCCTGGGCTGCAGGAGGTTGAGGTGCTTCAGCTGCAGAGTGTTAATAGATCCCGTCACTCTTAGATACCCAAAGCAGAGAGGCGGCAACCGTCATTTATTTGAGTGGTTTGGGTGAGCTATAAGGTATTTTAGAACAGAAATTGCTTGCTTGTGGTCGTATTATTTTTTGTCCTCCCATAACCGGAAGAACAAACTGTTGTGTCTGCTTATTACATGGATAAGTAAATTAGATGCAAGACTTTCACATCTCATAATCAACTTCACCGGACAACAGATATAAAATGGTGAAATTTCTCCTACCTGTTTTCATCTCTCCCTATGGTCGCCCGGCATTTTGCTTTGTAATCAAGCTGCTTGTAACTTCTCCACCTACGCGGAGACCTCTGACAGCTCTCAAAAACCTGTCAGAAAATAAGCAAAGCAAAGCAAACAAACAAACAAACAAAAACAGGCTTCAGCAGGCTTCAGCTGGAATTCTAAATTCTTTAATGCACTATCAGAGTTCCATTTCTCTAACGGTTCTCTCTCTCTCTCTCTCTCTCTCTCTCTCTCTCTCTCTCTCTCTCTCTCTCACTCTCTCTCTCTCTCTCTCTTTCTCAGCTTATTTCATGCTTACAATAACTCTCAGAGCATTACATTACAACCATCTGTCCATCCTAAGTCCCAGCCTTCTAAGAGAACCACTCTCTTCTTGCTGATCCACCCGACTGGTGATTCTCAGAAGGCTGATGCCAAGGTGCAGTCTTAGATCAAACAAGAAGCGTTATGTCATTTAAGGTCCCAAGCCTCATCACTGGGCTCTAAAGCCCAGCTTCCCTAACTTTACCCTTCTTCAAGGTCTTCAAATGCTTGAGCATGCTCAAGGTGGGAGCACTCAACGCTTAAGATAGCAGCACTCCCAGGAGGATGCAAGTGTTGGGTGGGGTAAGAGTTGCTAGGTAGGAGGCTGAGGCAAGGACATTAGTAAGGTCCCTCAGCTACATCTGCTTACACCTTCAACTCTCTTCTGACTACATGTTTATCTCACTGTTTCTGATCCAGCCTTTCCCCCACCCACCCCACCCCACTCTCACCCACTGATGTGGAGTTCTGTTCCTACTCACAAATGTACCTGCCTACTGTTCAGCCACCCTCGCCACCCATCTTCACAGTCACCGCATCTAGGAAGCGCTGTGCTGGAAAACCTGGTCTCATGGCTTACGTGGCTCCTTAAGGTTTGAGGGGTTGTGTCAGAATAAGTCCCATCAGCCCCAGAGGCAAGGCCCTGAGGCTTTCCTTCCCATGCAGGCAAGGTCAGCAGAGCAAGGTTACTGGGACAGAGGTATAGAGCTCCCCAAGACAGTGCCTATGTCTCAGAACTCACAACCCAAACCATTCCCTAGCTCATTCTTTGCTGTCTCCGGACAAAGTTGCAAACATTCTACTATACTTTCTTTTTAATAGAAGTCTGAATCAGAGGGTCCAGGCCAGGGTAGATCCCATCCATGGCCCCATCATTTGTAGCTGTCACCTCAATTTCTCCCACACTGTCACCTTCATCAATATCTGTTTCTCTGGCGGTCCTCCGTATGGTACCTGTGACTTTAATTTTACTTATTTTATCTATTTATTTATTGGCTGATGTGAGAGGCCATCTTCCTCAGAGCAGCCCCGGCAGCCTTAGAACAGGGTCTGCAAGCTGCCTTTCCTGGGGCGCACTCCCAGCTTGCACAACTGAATCACTCAGTGGCCATTGTCTTCCAAGAGGTTGTCCATCTGTCCTAGCTGCAAGATCAAGCTCCAGCACTCTGTAGACACAAGCCCCGAGGAGCTTCTGCATCTGTCCCACCTGGCCTGCCATCATCCTTCCTCTCTTTAAAATCCCTTTTACACAGATCAGTCCAGCCTCCAGCTTGAATAAACCCTCTGCTTCTGTCTCCTGAGTGCCAGAAATTGGCATGGCCACCAAACCAGGCCATTTTTCCTCTTTCCAACCATTCTCTCCCCTAATGACGTAGGTCCAACTACCCCTCAATTTTATAATGGGGTAAAGGACATCTGTATTATTCCACCTTTGTCAAAAACCATACTGAGGTCACACTGAGTGCTCCTGTGACATGTTTTGTTGAATGATCCAACACTTGTAAGTAGCAGTGAGAGGACTCTACATCTTTTTTCCCCTTCCCTTCTCACTCTTGCCCCAGCTCTGCTTGCTCTTGCTCCGCTTGCTCTTGTCCCGCTTGCTCTGGCCCTGCTTGCTCTAGCCAGGCTCACTCTAGGCCCTCTCCAGGCCCTGCTCACTCAGCCCCAAAGGTTTTTAATTTAGATCTTATTAAGGATGGTTGTGAGCCACCATGTGGTTGCTGGGATTTGAACTCATGACCTCCGGAAGAGCATTCATTGTAGCCGCCTGCAGCTGGGTTCACCTGAAAGGAAGGCTGGGAATGAAAAGGTAATGCAGGGCAAGAGAAAACATGGGGCCAGACAACGTATTCTGATCAAAGCCCGAAGTTTAATATTCTGCTTTCCCCACCCCCACCACCAGAACGCCTTCTTGCTTCAGCCAGTGAAGGGATCACAACCAGAGATATGTCAAGGCAAGATCAGCAGGCAGTCTATTCTTCTTAGTTCCTGTAGCAGACTGCAGGCTGCCATGCCTCCTGGATCCTATGGTTTGGTCTACCTCGTTAAACAACTCCTTCAGGCCTGCTCAAGGCTAGGGGAAGGGCACAGTTGCCCCCCCTTAAGGTTTTAAGATGGCAGTGCCAATATCTGGACGGGGCACAAAATTTCATCCCATCTAGGGTCTCGAGTGGCCAGGCAACGGTGCATGGCTTAGGTTGGTGTCTATATTACTCCTATATTACCCGTCTTCAAGAAAAAACATACATAGCATATTGATGTATGCCTCTGTCTTAGCTCTATAGGAACTCAAGAACACTCTTACCCGTCTTTGACTAACAAGCCATCATTGGCACACTCTTTCCCATATAGACCAAAGCCACATTCAGACCAAAGGACCGGTGGGCATTCACTAGATGCAGTTCTTCACAATGATAGGTAACTGTCATGATGAATAGCTGAGCTTGCTGAGAGCAATCCTGTGTGAGGGCAATCAATCTGCTTAAAATTCAAGGTTCAAAGGTTAAAAACAACATGATTATCGAAGCAATGTAGAAAATAAGGTTGAAAGTGGAAATATTCCAGTATCTAACCCAACTGCTGGTTGACAGGGATCAGACACAAGGTTTTAGCCACCAGGTATATAGTGGGTGGCTTTAAGTATTGATGAAGACTACATGCCATGTTAAATCTGCTGGCTGATAAATATTTTGAGCCATCTTCACCATTAGAATCATAATTATTAGACTCAAGATCTGTGTGCACTTGACGAACCAGTCCTTCAGGCAGCCATCAGGCTCCATTTTCTTTTTCTGAGAAAATGCAGACTGACCCACAAGCCCAAATTAAAACAGGGTCAGGACCACACCAAGTATTAGTTAAGGGGTCTCTCCACAAGACCCTGGCAAATGAGTTGGAAGTAACTGGATGCCAGTGGCAATCCACTACAGACTGACCTTTAGCATCAGTTTGCAGAAAATTTAAAACAAATAAAACAAAAGCAAGGTGTGCTTTTGGTGACCTTGGAGGGTATAATTCCCCCTTTCTAGTTTAAAAAGCCAATTTTCAGAGTTCCTTGTAAAACCAGGGAAGAAGCACCAATAGCTGCTTTTCTCACACTCACAGAGTTATGAGATATTATTTTAAAGTTTCATAATCTCTCACAATTTCTTGTCCTTGAGAATAATAAGAAATCTCAGTAATATTAAATTGTCAACAAAACATCTCAAATATTTGACCGTAATCAAATAACTGTAATAGCCAGTTCCATTACCTATCTTAGTCTGGTATGGAACAACAACCACAGGAAAATAATATAGGCAGTAACTAATTACATTTTTAGTTGCTTCTCTTGTTAAAGCAGTTGCAACTAGAAAGTCTAAAAAGGTATCAATCCATATGTACATATTTTAATTTTTTAAATCAAAAATGAGTAACATCTACTTGCCAAAATGGATTATGTATAAGTCCTCAAGGCTTAACACCATTATGAAAAAATTGAGGATACTGAGAACAAGTTTTTGCAGTTTAACTTGCACACTTTCTAGAAATGCCAAATTATTGTCTCAAGCTATTACTATTTTGATGCTGTAAAGAATATGATTGTATGTCGAATTGTTTTGTAAGGCCTATAATCTGCCTAGTATACAAATCTGCTGTGGCATTGCCCTCAGATCCAGGCAATCTAATATGAGCTCTTAAATGTCTTATAAAGTTAAGAAACAATACATGCTTCTTAAATTAAGCTGTATTTCTATAAATAAAATTTGAAAATTAGCAATATCTAAAAAAGGAACAATTTTAAGCAATTATAAATCATGAGCCATATACTGGCTATGAGTATACAATTGAAAATCTGATTTTTCAGCATTTCAAACAGTGGCTACAACACATAATTTAATTATTTGTTCTGAAGCAGGGGAAACTCAAGAAAATGAACATGTGATCTAATTACATATACTGCCTTTTCAGTAGATGACCATCTGTAAATACAGTAAATACAGCAAACATCTTTTCTATGGGCTGCATGTTTAGTAAATTTACAGGAAATATAAAAGCATGCAGAGGAAAACTGTAACAACTTGTCTTTTGGATAATGATTATCAAATTTGCCTAAAAAGTTTGTCATGTAATAGGCCAAATATCATTATTTTCTATAACCAATTTAATTGCTATTTGGAATAAAAAAAATAAACCTTTTATCCAAAATGCTTTTAGGATTCTATCTTATACATAAGTCCCAGTACCTATTAATCCTTTAAAACTTTTTCCTTCAATTATTAACTTAAGATTAGGTCTCTTGCTAGTAATAGATTGAACCCTATATACATTAAAGGAACCAAAGCCATCTTGTCCTCTCTCATTCTTAACAAATTTGGAAGGAAGCAGATGCAAAAGGATTAAAACAAGTTGAACAATTCTTTTGTCAGCAAGTACAGTTATAACGCCATGGGGGGGAAGCAGCCAGAATTTTAATTTCTCCAGCATAATCATTATAACTCCTGGCCCATAAACTGTTTGTTGTGAATGTCTTTGGGTCTTTGATCCCTCCCCCACAAGAAACAAACAAGGCAATAAACAAATTCCAGAAAACACCTTTCTAGGAGCTGGTTATGAAAACCAAGGCAAAAGGAATGTTTGTCACCCAAGCTTCTGCTGAGTTCAGTCTGCATTAAAATGTAAATGTCCTTAATCTTGGCCTGGTTTCTGAGGCCTGACCCAAAGACTATCTTTTTTGTAGGCCTATACTGTGTCATAGTTGTTTTTAAAACTTTAATTTAACTCTACCTGCTGTATCTTTTTCTCTATAAACATGGCCGAGTCAAAAAATTCCAAACTCATGATTGAACTGCCAACTGCAGCCAATGGAATACTGGCAGTTTGACTATGTTTTTAAATTTCTTTTGCAACATTAGAGTATAACATAATTCTGGGAAACAAAACCAATTTTTAACACTGTAAACAATCCATTTTCTCTAAAATCAACACCAAGTAGATTACCTTTATGTTACAAAGTTTTGCTGCCAGTTCTTATATATGAATGCACAGTAGTGCAGCTTTTAATATCTCACTAAAGAGACATTGTTTTTAAATCTTATCTTTATATATCTGGTTTCTGAATGACTCCAACCCTGAGTTAATGATCTTAAGCCAACTTTTTGTTACCAAGGTTGCAAATTTTTAATCAAACCCAATAACTTATAGGCCAATAATCTATAACCAAGACATGTAGAACATATTTATACCTTTAAAACCAATCAGAAACAAAAATGAAGCGACAACACATCTTATATATTTAGACCAAACAAAATTTCTTGCTTTTTCTAGCTGTAATTTTAAGGTAAAAGCACCTTGTCACAGAGATTTTTCTAGGAAAAAAAACCTCTTAGCTTCTTTATAGAATCCAAAAGACTGCTGGTGTTAGTATTCTGTCTAAACTCCACATCCACAGTTACTTGGCAACCGCCAGCTAGGCCTGGCCCACTATAAAAGGGGCTTCTTGCCCCCTCCTCACTCTCTTAATCTCTTACTTTCTTACTTTCTTGCTTCTCTGCCCCCTTCTGCCTCTTCCTCTCTCTCCACGTGGTCATAGCCAGCCTCTACTTCTCTATTCCTCTGCTTCTCTGCTTCTCTGAGTCTCTCTCTCTCTCTCTCTCTCTCTCTCTCTCTCTCTCTCTCTCTCTCTCCCTCCCTCCCTCTACTACCCTCCTGTCTCCCCTCCCCATGCCCTCAATAAGCTCTATTCTATACTATACCAGTGTGTGGCTGGTCCCTTATGGGAAGAGATGCCTCTGCATGGGCCCGCTGAGAGACATCCCCTTCCCCATACCTCTCCACACACCCACAGAACATACTCTCTTTATCTCTTTATCTTTTTATAAACACTTCAGCTGGTACCTGTAAAAGCAGCTTACACCGACAATCAATTTCTGGAAAGATGTTTCTAGCTCAGCTCTGACTCTGAGCTACAGGTGTAAGGTAACTTACACTGTAACTTAACTTAACTGCTGTGCATGTTAAGACTGCCTTTAAAACCAAGTTAAACTAGATCAGGGGGGTGAATGCATAGCAGCTTTAACCTTTTTTTTTTTTTTTTTTTTTTGTCTTTTGAACATGAAACAACACCATTCATTCAAACAATGAAACAAAAAACAGATAATTGATACACGTGAACATTGGCATGCCAAAGACAGACAATAAACAAAGAAAGCAGAATTATGGATTTCTCCTGTAAAACCCAGAGAAAATTGCAAGACATCTCCTGAATTTTCTCCTGTTTTTAGGAGAGCTATGAAACAGCCTTTTCATTCTTTTTTCTGACACAGCCCAGAGAGGACAACTGCTTTTCTGAAGCCTTTTCTCTCACTCATATTCAAGATTTAACTCTTCATCTTTTTCTTTAGGAGATGTAGCGGTGGCTACTGATATTTACTACTCAGTGCCCTGCTTTTTTCAGTCTTTCAATTCCTTCTAACCCTGCTCCTCTTGTAGAGTGAAAAATTATAAAGACCATTTTATGAAATATATATAGGCTTTTTCTTTACCCTAAACCTGAGCAAGAGAATGCAGGTTCCAGAAGGCAGAACTGAATGTAAGATTTCAGGCCTTCACTGCCCTTGGGACACATTCCAGGTGGAGGGCATTATCCCTGAATCAGAGGATGCTTGCTGGATTAACATTCCTCGGGCCTGGGGGGTGGGGGGGAAGACCCAAAGCAAGAAGACATTCCTGACCACAGAGAAAGATGCAAGTCATATGGGTGGTTCCAAGAAGTAGCTAACTTTCCGCTGTTCGTGGTTAACCCCCCTTGAGGTTTTCCCAGTATTACAGCCTGCTTATGTTCAAAATTTGTAAAACAACCAATCATGTGTAACCACTTGAAAATTCCTTCCTTTCCCCACCCCATGAAAAAAAAAAAAAACAAAAAAAACCCTCAGCTTGCTGGCTTTTTGTCAAAATTCTGTTCCTACGTGGATGAGCAGTTTTGATCTTGGCTAGCCAACTCTCCCCAATAAACCTCTGCTGATTGCATCCAGGTATGGTTTCTTGTGATTTTTGGGTGGCCATGATTTCCCAAGACTTGAGGAAGGGTCTCCCGAGTTCAGGGGTCTTCATTTGGGGGCTCGTCCTGGATTTTGCAACCACCCTAATCCAAGAACCCCACTGGGAGGTGAGGGAACAACGTGGTTTTCTGTCTGGTTGTTGTGTGACCTTTTGTCTAAATTGCCTGGTTTCTGGTTTCTCATGTGCTGGGTTGTCTAAATTGTCTGATTTCTCATGTGCTGGTTTGTCTGAGTTATTTCGTTTCTAAGTTGTTTGTGCCCATCTGTCTGAATTATTTGGTTTCTGAAAAGTACACTTTTGTTTTGGACTGGCAGCTGTTTCTGTCTTGAGAGGAAATAAACGAGTGATTAGCAGATGTGCTGTGAGGTCACTAGCTGCTGCAGCCCCCAGCGACGTCTGGGGGTTCATCTAGGTGCCAGAGAGGATGTGGAATCCCTCTCGGCTGGCACTGGCAATTAAGATGGGTTTTTGTTAGTCTCTTTGTGTGTTAACAATGTGGCAGAGAGGAAAGGTCAGAAATGGCCACCACAGCCTAGGGCAGCAGTTGTTGTGCTTTCACTTGTTGTGCTTTCATGGCAGTGTGTCTATTTTAGAGTTGTTCATTGCTGGTATGTTAGAAATCTGTTAGACTTGGTCCTATGCTGGATCTGTTAATTCTGAATCTGTGAAGACTGACCGAGTTGTCTGGTTATTAGAGTCTTACTTGAGAGGCAGAGACAGGAGGATTTCTGGCTGTCTTTCTATGCCCTTATTGTGTAACTTGGTCTCTGCATCCATGGCAGGGGCGAGAACTGTCTGTATCACCTGGTTTATGTGCCTCCTGTGAGAGGGGTGAGTTATTTATGGTGTGTGTGTGTGTCTGTGTGTGTGTGTGCGTGCGTGTGTGTGCGTGCGTGCGTGCGTGTGTGTGTGTGTGTGTGTGTGTGTGTGTGTGTGTTCTTGGCAAATTGTCTGTGTGTTAGCCATTAATCTGTGTTAAACATCCTGAGTTAAAAAGAGATAATATGATCGCCAGCAGAGAAAGGGATGAAGCTGCCGCTGGTACAAGAGTGCTGCTGCAGAGCAGAGAGCCGGGCAGGTCCTTTAGTAAGGGGCACCAACTGCAGTTCGGGTTTGGACAGTCCGCCTACCACATGTAGGGTGCTCTCTAGATAACACCACATGGAGGGTGCCCTCGCCCAGCCCACACTTGGCGGGAGACAGCTCGTGGTTCCCCAGCACAGCCCCCTTGAACCACCCAGCCACGCAAGTTGGCTGCCACCTAATTTGGTTTGTGTGACTGTACTGGGGACCTCAGGGTCGCTGCTGTAACGAATTGGTGGCTTTCCACCTGCTGCCTATGAAGACAGATAGTGCCCAGGTGATAACAAAAAACCTGACAGTGGAGCCAGGGCAGCTAGACAAATAGCCCCAGCAAGATTATTCACCTGAGAGTTATAATTATATATTTTTATTAAAAATATAGTGAGTGAATAACACTGAGATTTCTAAAAAAAAAAAAAAAAAAAAAAAAAAAAAAAAAAAAAAAGGGAAAAGTAAGTAGCGCTGAGACAAGTCAAGTGACGTGACTACAGCTTAACGCTGAACCAACAAACCTGCCTGCAGACAAGTCAGACAGGTCAGGCAGGTTGCCTACTACAAAAAGTTACAGGCTGTCCTGAGTCAGAGAGCCAAAAGAATAGGCCTCCATTTTGGTACAGATATAAATTTATAATAAAAAATAAGTTAGTTTTCAAAGCAATAGATAGGCCAGGATCCCTCAGACACCTAGATCTAGTGCCCAATATAGTCACCTAGATAAATCTTGTAGAAGAATACCCTTCCCCCAGATAAAAGCCTTTCTTCTGCAAGACCCTTGTAGGCTCTGGTCTTCAGGAGTGAAGAACAAGAGAGGACACTGGAAAAAGAATGTTCCCTCAGACATGGGGACCCCATCAATTGATCAGGCTGTGGTCGACAGCGGGTTACAGAAGGTAAGGGAGACTTAAAAGCCCACACCAGATCGCATTGATAGATCCTGTGTAAGAACATGAGACCCCAATAATTTTGACCAAGGCACATGAGGTTAAACAGGGAGGCTAGAGAGACTACAAGATAAGTCATTAAAAGGTTTAGTGTAAGTTACTGAGAAAGTCTAGAATAAAGGAGTAGAAAAGAGGAGTGGAGAAGAGGAGTAGAGAAGGTTTAGTGGAAGTCTAGAGAAAAGGAGTAGAGAAGATAAAAGGTCTAGTGTAAGTTGCTGAGACTAGAGAGAGGTGAAGAAAAAGAAAAGTAACAGAAAAAGAATTTACAGAAAGCAGAGAAGAGGGACTCCAATCAAAGAGAGATAAGAAACTCCTTGAAAAAGACCAGTGTGCACATTGCAAGTAAAGGAGCCAGCTTCAGGGTCCAAGAGGGCCCTAACAAATAGAAGCCAGGGCCAAGAAATCCCAGGCCTTGAAAAACACCCCAAATGGCGAAGATATTAACTCTGTGTGAAGACAGCTATTGAGATAGATGGGGCGGCTTGGAGCCACCCAACTCTTGATAAACACAGGGTCCTCCTCCAGGCCAATGGGCCAAAATGTATTCATAGACTACCCGAAAAAATGGTGGACTAAGAGATGGGCTGAATATCCCAGTCATTTATGGTCATCCTAGACTGTTCCTACCCTCTGTCAGGTTGAAACTTACTCCCCAGGATGGGGGTCCAGATACACTTCCTACCCAACGGGCTGCAACTAACTGACAAAAACTCACAGGTAGAGGAAAGGCTTCTTCTACTGACTCCAGCTGGGAGCCAAGGTAACCTGCTTTACAAATGGGAGCAGTTCTCTCCATGCTGGTCAGAGACAAGCCAGCGCTACTGTGGTGGACACAAATGTCATCTGGGCTGACTCCCCACCCCTGGGATCATTGGTGCAGAGAGCAACCTTGGAACTTGGGCCCGACAAGAAAATCAACATCTGCATGGACAGCAGGTATGCTTTTGCCACAGATCATGTCCGCAGGGCTATATACCAAGAGAGGAAACCCTGATAAAGCAAGCAGCTGTAAATATTCATTGCCCAGGACACCAAAAGGGAGGAGACTCAGTGGCCTGAGGCAATAACCGGACAGATCAAGTGGCTTGATACAGGAACCTGTCCCAGTTTTGGGCCTAAGAGATGGCCTCACTTAAAACACAGAGTAAGAGAAAGAACTCAAATTGCTAGCCATCCTGCCAGCTACTATCTAGAGGAAAAGAGACAATGGTGCACACAAGAAGGGAGAACTATACTCCCCAGAAAACAAAAGACTTACCAGGCTAAATGCACAGATGGACTCTTAAGATATGAGTGCAACCAAGCAGTCAAGTGATTTAAACCATATAATGGACCTCAGGTTTTGGGCCAGGGAAATAATAAGACAGTATAAGATATGCCAGCAAGCAAAGACTTATGAGACTTAGAATAAATAGGAAAATACCTAGGAGAAAACAACCTAGAATAGAGACCTTCCCGAGGTTTCAGGTGTCCTAGGTAATTAGATCAGATAACAGTTTTACTTTTGTTTTTAAAATAAGTCAGGAATTGTCAGAGATATTAGAAACTAATTAGAGGCTCCCCTGTTTATACTGTCTCCAAAGCTCAGGACAGGTAGAGAGAATAAACAGAACCCTGAAACTAAATTGCCCTCGGGAACTGGCCCTGGCTAGAGTGTCCCTTGTTCCATACCCAGAATGTCCCTTTTGTGTGAGAAATGATTTTTCAGGCCACTAAGAGACTGTTCCTGGTGCTGTTGACCATCTGACCTCCTTGAAGTTCACCAACACCTATGCCTGATGCCAACTGGGGAACATCCAGAACAACCCCCTGCTGTTTAGCTCAAGGTCACCTGCTATTCTACAAGGCCAAAGAACAGCATGCCTTGACTCCTGAGACATCCTACCCTAGACGCACAGGGGTAATGCTGCCTTAGAGGGTGGGGCTTAGGGTGTGTACACCCAAAGTTAAATGACAGCTTGTGATTCCAAGATTGAAATCGAAATGTAAATCTCAAGTTATATAAATTTGTTCCTTTTGCAATTTTTCTTTATTATTTATGTGATTTCATGTGTATGTAAACAACTATGTGCCACAAAATATGTTGAAAGTCAGAGGACAACTTTGAAAGTATGTTTATTTAGCCAATAAAATAGAGCCCAAGGACCCCTGCTAACAGATACTCAGTGCCTAAAATTGATAAATGGTGAGCTTGCAGTTCAAGATTAACCCTTTATATATCTACTTCTGTCTTAGATGAGGCCAAAGATTATTATATACTTGTCCAGCTAGTTCCCCGGGTTTACTACCACCCTACAGGTACTCTTGAACTGAGTTTGAAATACACCCTAGATGCTTCCACAGAGAGCCTATTTTCCTTGACTCTAGCTGTTACATTGAGACTAGGAGTGGCCGCAGGTGTGGAGACAGGTGTTGCTAAGAGGACTAGACTTGCTGTTTCTTAAAGAAGGAGGTCTGTGTGCTGCTCTAAGAAAAAAATGTTAAGGTTAGACCAGAGACAGAAACATAGAGAGGCGCAGCAAAGTTGGTCCGAGAGTTGGTTCAATAAGTCCCCTTGGATAACTTTTGTTAGAAAAAGGATAAGTGCTGTTCAACTTTTTGTGTTGCACCATCAATATCGAGCTTTAGGTCAAGAAAATGAAAATTATGATGATACTGAGGTCTAAGTTTTTATGATTAAAAACTTTCATTAGAGGAAATGGGGGGATGTAGAGTGAAAAATTATAAAGACCATTTTATGAAATATATATAGGCTTTTTCTTTACCCTAAACCTGAGCAAGAGAATGCAGGTTCCAGAAGGCAGAACTGAATGTAAGATTTCAGGCCTTCACTGCCCTGGGACACATTCCAGGTGGAGGGCATTATCCCTGAATCAGAGGATGCTTGCTGGATTAACATTCCTTGGGCTTCAGGGTAGGGCAGGCCCAAAGCAAGAAGACATTCCTGACCACAGAGAAAGATGCAAGTCATCTGGGTAGTTCCAAGAAGTAGCTAACTTTCCACTGTTCTTGGTTACCCCCCTTTAAGGTTTTCCCAGTATTACAGCCTGCTTATGTTCAAAATTTGTAAAACAACCAATCATGTGTAAGTGAGCGAAAATACAACCAATCATGTGTAACTGCGCGAAAATTCCTTCCTTTCCCCACCCCATGCTATAAAAAAAAACCCTCAGCTTGCCGGCCTTTTGTCAAAATTCTGTTCCTGCGTGGACTAGCAGTTTTGACCTTGGCTAGCCAACTCTCCCCAATAAACCTCTGCTGATTGCATCCAGGTATGGTTTCTTGTGATTTTTGGGTGGCCGTGATTTCCCGAGGACTTGAGAAAGGGTCTCCCGAGTTCGGGTGTCTTCACTCTCACTTGAGGCAGCTCTTAGGCTGCACACCAATGCCTGTTTAGAATTCTCCTACCCCACAATTTGCTGTCACCTCCTAAGTCAGCTCAAGTCGGGTCAACACTTACTCAACCTAGACTGTACCCCCTTAAACACACTTCCTGCAAACACAGCCTTCAAAAAATAACCATAACTAGCACTAGTATCAATCCTTTTTGTTGCTTACCAAGTGCACAGGATATTCTCCTTCTTGTTCCATTTTCTGTAGAGCACTACCCAAGACAGTGTTCCTCAGCTAGTCTTCCTTTCTCAGGTCCCTCATTGCAGCACCATTCTGTAGCTGCCTGCAGCCACTAATAACTGGGTTCACCTGAAAGGAAGGCTGGAAATGAAAAGGGAATGGAGGGTGAGAGAAAACATGAGGCCAAGACAATGTATTCTGATCAAAGCCCGAAGTTTAATATTCTGCTTTTAAATATAAAGGGGAAGCCCCACCCCCACCACCAGAATGCCTTTTTGCTTCAGCCAGCATGGATGAGGGGATCACAACCAGAGATGTGTCAAGGCAAGCTCAGCAGGCAGTCTATTCTTCTTAGCTCTTGTAGCAGACTGCAGGATGCCACACCTCCTGGGTCCTATAGTTTGGTGTACCTTGGTAAACAACTCCTTCAGGCCTGCTCAAGGCTGGGGTAAGGGCACAATTCAATGCTCTTAACTGTTGAGTGGTCTCACCAGCCCAGGACTCCACATCATACATCTAATTCTCACACACTTGCATCTGCTTTTACGTTCTGAAAACTTTAAGATTTTTTAGAAGTTGATGATTAGTTTATTGATTCATTCATTTGTTTGTTTGTTACATGGTTTCAGTATATAGACAAGCTTGGCCCCAAACTCACAGAGATCTGCCTGCCTCTGCCCCTACAATGCCTGGCAACTTTAAGCCTCTACAGACCCAAGGCCCTACTCTCATACTCTCCAGACATAAAAACTCAGAGGGCATAGTGAGTAAACATAAAAAGCATATGGAAATAAATTAATGGAAAGATAGGCAGACAATTAAATTTGCAGGCTTAAGAAACCAAGGCCCAAGAGAATGGCATGTAGACGTGTCTAGAAGTTCAGTTAGTCAAAATGCTTATTGGTTATTGTTGTTTAATATGCTTGGCCCATGGGAAGTGTGACTATTAGGAGGTGTGGCCTTGTTGGAATAGGTGTGGCCTACTTGGAGGAAGTGTGTCACTGTGGGGGCTGGTTTGCACTAAAGCTCCACTCCCTCTGGGAAAGAGTCCTCTCCTAGCTTCTTGTGGATCAAGATGCAGAACTCTCAGCTCCTTCTAGAGAACCATACCTGCCTGGACTCTGCCATGCTTCCTGCCATGATGATAATGGACTGAACCTCTAAAACTATAAGTCAGCCCCAATTAAATGTTGTCCCTTATCATGGTGCCTTGGGCATGGTGTCTCTTCACAGCAATAAAACTGTAACTAAGACGTTGGTTTATTAAGTCTACCTAATACCATCTGGAACAATGCTAGGAAACTAAATTTCTGATGGGCAAAGGCTATCCCCACCTCATGGACTAGAACACCCAAGACAATCTGTGGTTTACAAAGGCTCTAGGTTCAGAGTAGCTGTTTGCTGTTGGTAAATTAGTGTGTCAATTGGTACAATGTCTAACACAATGATACAATGTCTAATAAAATGATACAATGTCTGACACAATGATACAGTGATACAATGATAAAATGTCTGACATAATGATACAATGTCTAAAATATGGAGTATGCTCAGGACAGATAAAACACAATGGAAAGAGAAAGGCCCACTTACAATGTCAGCAGTTGCTTGTCCAGAGTCTGGCAACCCAAAGAACCACCAGGGGAGGATAATGATGATGTTTTCTGGAAGCACACACCTCTTTCTCCTCTGGTTCCAGAAAGTTCTGACTAGAGCTCTTCTACAACTTTTCTGAAACTTTTTCCCAAGCCCTTAATAAACAATAGGATATATTGTTCCTGCTTTTAAAGACTCACCACAGTTAAGAATGAAGGCAAGTATTTGGCATGTAGTAAAATTAGTAGATAGGCTAGATGATAGAGACACAAACAAACCTTTAATCCCATCACTCAGGGAACAAAGGAAAATGGATCTCTGGTCTGAGTCTGAGGCCAGCCTGGTCTGCAAAGTGAGTTCCAGGACAGCTGGGGCTACACAGAGAAACCCTGTCTCAAAAAACCAAAAACCAAACCAAACAAAATAAACACACACACACCAAAAACAAAAAATTAGCAGATGGTTTTTTTCCCTGGGCCATAAAAACAAAACACAATTACTGAGTGGGGAAAATGGGGTCTACAAAGTCCAGCTGAGGAAGGGTTCAGGGTGAGGCCACTTTCCCAGCAGCAGGAAACCCGTTGCCTAGATTTCAACAATGCTGGGGGAAGAAGGATGACTCCTCACAGGGCTCCCAGCAGGAACCACTGTCTCCCATCTACTGAGGACCTATCAGAGTGGTTTGCAGCACACTCCATGACAGTGGGAGGGTGGGGGGTGCCACTACTTTACTCCTGGGCTTCCACCTGGTTCCACTCACCCGTATTTGCTTAGGAATCACCTCCCTTTTTATGGACAAGAGTCCACAACAGCCTGGCTGTTCGGATGGACTCAATGTGACCCAGATGACAGCATCTTTTCTTTAAATGGAATACATGGGAAATTTTCAAAGAAATATTTGGACAAATTCCCAGAAGACAGATCAAATGAGGATGTCTCCATGCTTCCTGCAGGAACTGTGTTTTCTCCCAGGGAGGACTCAATGGGGAGGACTCTGAGGAGAGCCACCTTCGAAGCACTGTTCTGATGAAGCCTGTGTTTGGCTAAGGCAGATGGAGGTGCATAGCACAGTGGTAAGAGCACTCTGTGGCCGGGACTATTTTAGGCTGAGAGGACACTAGGCGATGGACTCACACAGAAGCTCACAGCAGGCTTCCCACAATGGCAGCCTGGCTTTCTAGGTCAAGCTACCTTATTCCAAGCACATGTACAGTAACCCAGTCTCCTGCCTGCCTGGGAGTCCTCCCCACTGAGTCCACTCTCAAGACCATTCTCTGAATGTGCTCCAGGCTCCTGGAAAGTTTCTCTCTAAACCACAGTCGCCAAGAGCTTGTGGAGGTCAGAGCAACTCTGCAGCAGTGGCAACATGCTCAATCCCATGCAGTTAACCTGGTGGACACAGCAGATGTCTGACAGGACCCAGAAGACAGAGAGCTATCAACTGTGAGATTGAAGTTGCTGCCCTGTGGAGAGAATTATAAGTCTGCGTCTTCAGTCCTGACCCCGTTTTCCCACCCACCTTGGAGCTGCTGCAGGCAGCACAGGGAGGTCCTAGATAGATGCCCCCTCCAGGGGCAGCAGCTGTGACCTGGAAACAGACTTAACAACCTGAGCCAAGAAATGAAAGTAGAGTGCAGCCTCAGAGAACCATTTTACATTAGAACCCATAAGCTGGATGGACCATTTCAGGATTGTGTTCAGTACACTCCTTGCTATGACATTCTTTCCATGGTCAACTTGATTAGATTAAGAACACTGAGGGCATTTGGATGAGACACACCTTTGGGGGAAGGAGACCAGTCTTAAAAATGGGTTGGCTATACCAGCCCATGTGCTGGGGTCCTAGAATAAAATGAGGGAGGGAAAAAGCCAATGGAAAACTGTATTTCCCTTTCTCTTCCTCTACCTAGGTATGAGTGACTGCACACTGCTGCCACCACAGTCTGGTGAGCTGCTTTCAATCAAGTCTTGAGCTGCCAGGAGACAAAATAAACATATCCTTTCCTACATGACTTCTTGTCTGGTATTGGTTACATGGGTGAGTACAGCAAATGATACCCTGAGCCCCACAGTGCCAAGTGTGGCTATGACAGAAGGTATTGTGATAGACAGGTAGCTTCACTCACATGGATGTTCACAGAAAGCCTTGAACACTTCCAGCCAAATGTGTGAGCTGCAGCTCACATCCATTTTAGGAGGCAATATGCTAGCTGGGCGTGGTTATGTATGCTTTGGGTCCCAGCACTCTGGAGGTAAAGGTGGATCAAGGCCATCCTAGTGTACATAGTATATACAGGGCTGAGTAGTGAGAGCCTGTCTGGGAGAGGAGGAAGAGGAGGAGGAAGAAGAGGAGGAAAGAGAGAGATGCTGTGCCTTCTGAACATACCTTCTCTACAAGGAGAGAGTCTACATTTTTAAGAAAATTCATTACTATAGTTGTTTTGGTATTCAGATCTATATTTAATAATAAAAAAGGATTTCTCATTATCACAAAAACTTGAAAAATTACTGAAATGAAAAAAAGAACTATTTCAAGATTTACTTTTAACTTATGTGTATGTGTGCATGCCTGCATATGTGTTAGGGGTGCACATGAGTGAGAGTGTTTGAGGGGGCCAGAGGCATCAGATTCCCTGAAACTGATGTTGTAGGTGTTGTGAGTCATATGCTCTTAACCACCGAGCGGGCTCTCTAACCCCTGAGCCATCCCTCCAACCTCTGGAGAAAGAACTATAAATGATGGCTACTATTCTGTCTCTTATAGATCACAGAAAGTTCTTCCAAGAGCAGAGCAATCTCACCTCATCAAGGCAGCCACATGGCGTGGAGCTTAACATGTCACTCAAAGACCTTTCTGTTTCATTCCAGGAAATGAACACACGTGAACCCTGTCAATCCCACAAGTTAGGAAACTCCTTCCTGGGGTCATTGAGTTCACCAATATGATGACAAACTTGTATCAATTCCTTATTTTCTAATGTTTGTGACTTTAGTGACCATTATACAGAGGGACCAACCACATACACACCTCTGGTCTCATTCCCTTTGTCACATGAATGGAAAGATCGTACCACCAGCAGGAGTGAGGTGTGACAGAAAAATTAGTATCATTTTATTTTGGCTTCTCTAATCTACAGCTCATCAGAAGAGACTTAAAAATGAATGGCCATTTTAAGATGATGTTTGGAGCAGATAAGCAAGAGGAAGACACCCAATTTGTTCTTTTTAAGGACCCAGATGATGTTGATGTGCACGGTGTTTCAGATCTGAGAACAGCAGTTGAGGCCATTCATCTTTCTCTTCCCATGATGCACATATGAGGCATAAAGTAATGAGGAAAAACCTGAGTGACACTTCGGGAGTTTCCTGAGCGGTGCGAAGTCATCGATCTGGCTCCTCCAAGAACTGCCACCACAGGAGGTGACTTTGCTGATGAAAATTAGGAATGTATTAACAGTAATCACATTTAACAGCTACATCTACAGGGTTTGCCAGACGTAACACATTTTGAATGAACTTCATCACCATTACTTCATGTTAATAGGTTGAGCTACCAAACAATGAGGCCAATTTTCATACGTATCCCCATTGGGCTGGAATTTAAACTGACCACCAACTTTATAATTTCTGGTTGTAGAGACGAGGACAAGAAGGGCTAAGTAACTTCCCCAACTCACACAAGCAACCATGTTGCTGTTGACAGAAAACATGATGTCTTCATGGTCTTAGAGGAGGAAGCGTCACTTCTCAAACATTCAGCCAAAGCTGTGAAATCAGAAGCATCCAGCTTATAATGTTCGGATACTCTGATTCTATTACAGCACTTACTTTTTTTCCCCCTCGAAATGATACTTTTAAAAACCTCTTTGTCCAGGTGGTAAGCAGTTTGAGGGCCGTACTTAAGTCTAGAATGACAGATGCGTACAGGGTCTCACACACAATTTAATGACTATATGTTGTGTGTTCAAATGGAATTTTTTAAAAAAGATGTGCGTGTGTGTGCAGTGTGCTTGCCATGTGTGTGTGGGCACATGTATGTAGGTGCACATGTGTGTGAATGCCTTTGGAGGCCAGAAGAGGGTGTCAGAACACTTGAAGCCAGAGCTGTAGGCAGTTGTGAACCAGAGCAGATCTCTGGTCCTCTCAAGAGCAGTCTGTGCTCTTTACTATGGAGCAGTCAGCCCTCACAGCGTTTTCAATGTTTACTTCAAACTCAATGCAACTGCCACTCAGAATGAATTGGACAAGGACAGGGCATAACAGTGACTTCCAGGGCGGCTCGGGCTGGAGTTTCGATCTAACTGGTCTCTACTGGACACAGCACAGCCTTACACACCTTACTGGTGTGTGGAGGTATTGGGTGCCCAACAGATCAGCTGATCCAAATGCTGTCTTCATTTATTCCTCTGGGAGTGTTTTGTTACCTAGGGATGTGAACACCATAGCAACTAAGAGATACAAATCTTGAATTGAATCCTTGTGCTAGAAATAACCTGGGCAAAGACTGAATTTTAAAAAGAACAGGGAGGGTGTGGAGGAGTTAAAGATTCGAGGGGAATGATAGAACTATTAAATCACCCAAATTTCTGGATTTGGATTAAAATTTTGCTTAACTTGTAAGAGGCACTGTTACTCTTCAAATACAGGGCCATTAATTAACAGGAGAAGAAAGCGGGTGGGGGCAGGTGGCTATCCACAATGAAACACTACTAGTAAGAGGTGTAGTCCCTCTATCTTGTCCCTTATCTTGTGGAAGATAAAAGACACTGGAAAGAAAAACATCGTATTGGAGGCCCAGAAGGTGCTTAGTTTGGCACTACTGTAAACCTTTCTCCCAGGGGCCCTGCAGCCTTTCCAGTCACGCGACTTAAAGAGCGTTAAAGGGACTTCACTAAGGCCGGCCCTGCGCGGCGCACCCCACCCTTCCTGGTGGAGTAAGTTGTGTCAATAACAAGTTTCTCAGGGGTGCACACGTGAGAAGGCCGGGGTCCTCTGCTGGGGTGGCGCTACTGGGGAACAGCCATAAGCCCCGGTTCCTGGCTTTCTGGACTGCAGCCCCGGCTCCCGGCTAGGCGTGTGGCTACCATGCACCGCGGATGCCAGGCTGGGCGAGGGCATCCGGGCGGCCGCATGGCGCTGGCTCCGGGAGGTGGCAGCTGCGCTTTGTGTGCAGCGGGAGGGTGAGTCACCAGGTCCCGCGGTCCGTCCCAAGGCCGGGTGGACTCTCGGGCCGGGTGGCGGAGCGATCCGGCTAAGGGCGGCTCGGAGGCGGCGCTGCGCGTCCCCGGCTCCCGCCTGCGCAGCCGGCGCAGCCCGCGCGCTCCGCTCCTCCTCCGCGCGCGAACTTAGTCAGCGGTTCGCGCCGCCGCGCGCCCATTGGCCGGCCGCGCGCGCCGCGTCACAATGGAGCGGCTCCGGGGCGGCGAGCCCGGCAGCGCCGGGGCTTCCCGCTGAGCTGCAGCCGCCAGAGTGCGGGCGCCCGCCGCTCGGGTCGCCCCGGCCGGCCGGGCTGCGCGGGCCCCCGAAGCTCCTGCGCAAAGGTAGGCGGGGACGGCGGGGACGGCGGGGACGGCGGGGACGGCGGGGGAAGGGGGCACGCGACAGCAGGTGGGGGGCGGCAGGGCAGGTGCGGGTACCTGGTGGCGCCTCACCTGGGTCTCCCACTGCGGGCAGGTGGCACAGTCACCGGCTAAGCGGCGGCTGCGCGGCTCCCACGCCCCCGGGGGGAGGGAGGGCGCGGTCCCCTACCGGCACCTCTCCTGTATGTTGGGGTCATCCGAGGCGAGAGGAGTGGGCGGCCGCGCCCGGGCGGTGTCTTTGCTGTCCCCACGGCTGAGCGCGCACCTGTGTGTGTCCCCCCAGCCCCCCATCGCCCACCTCCACTGCAGGGAAAGGCCCCTCCCTCTCCATCGGAGTCTCCCCGTAGGTGAGGGCAGCTCGCTCAAAGGGGGTCCACATCAGGTCCTCGCCGTTTGCCCCCTGCCCTGGCGCCTCCTGGCGCCAGACATTTTATGCTCTTGGGTATTTACTGGCCAACAGCTGTGATTTTAGCGTTTGAGCTGAAGGGGTCAACTGATCTCCATTTAAAGACTCGGTGGTTCCTCCTCCTAGTCTGCAGGTGCTGACAGGTCAGAAGGGAAGAGGCTCAGTAATCCGTGTCCTCGACTGACTTCTCAAAGTCCGTAGGTTGCCTGTAGTCATGTGAAAGACTTTGATGTGTGGTTAGAAAAACTACCACTGGGACCCCTTTGCTCCCCCACCCCAGAGAACAAACCGAAATTTAAAAGTCAGTACCAGCGTGTGGGCTTCTTAAATATATTCTGCCTTGTCTGAAAACTTAACAGAAACAAACAAACAAACAAACCAAAAAACAAAACCTGCTATATAAAGATAAGAGAGAAGGTTTAAAATATCGTAAATGTGAAACCAATTTAGATAATTTGTTCAGTGTCTATTAAGAAATTAGAGACTGAGAGTGTAGCCCTGAGGGGCTTGGCAGAGGCAAGGCTGGGGGTTCAGTGCCCCTCCCCCCCAAGTATTACTACTGTTGTATATGACAATGGTAATGGTAACAGTAACTGTGTGACTTTCCAGGACAGCTTTTTTTTTTTTTTTTTTGTCTAAATGTAGAGCTGAAGCATGTATGGGAAAATGTATGTTAGAGTGTCAGAACACTCAACGTGCACAAATCCCGATTCCTAAGAAGGCACCGTGCTCTGAGCTTTGAGTGCCAAAGTCACTTTCTGTTGCCCCGAGCCATCCTAGTAATCATGTCTGCTCTTGACAAGAATAAGAAACTACAGTTGATCCCCCAGGTAATGGGGCCTGAGAGGTTTCAAACCTTAAGCCCTAACATGTCTGGTGCTGCTCTGAGCTAAAAACGGGGCTTGTCAGTGAGCACACCTTGAGTCATGTGATTTTCTTAGGCCTGGTTGAGGGAAATGTAATCTTCTAGTTAGAATTTGGTTGACTTCTTTGAAACTCCTGTATTCTCTGATCAGGAGGTTGTCACAACATGCACTCAGGTACACAGGTTCACATTGTGAGTGACTGTATTTGACATGTTGAGATTTGTCTTTAGGCCAGTTGGCCGTCCCCACCACTGGTCCCCACTGCTGTTGTAATTTTCAGAATCCTCAGGATGAAAACAGTAACTTGAATTAAGACATAGCTCTAAACAGTAATATTTGGAAAGGACACCAGGTGACCAGAAGTGTCTTTAGATGACCATGTGGGCATTTCCTCTCAGTGACCTATCATTTGTCTTTTTGCTCTCTCTTCTGAGTTTGAAAGGGGGAAAGGTTTTAAAACTTAAGATTCACTCTTCAAACACTTTCACCTTGTGAATTTTTTTTGAAATTTTCATGTTTGTGCTTACGTTCATTTTTAACTGCCCATGCAAGATCTGATGTCTGATCTTTTGTTTAGGGTCTCTCAAGTTGAGATTCCATTTTCTTTTTACTTCTCTCTCCCAGCATCCTTCTGTTGCCCTTGGGTGTGATCCCGCTGGGTTTCTCCACATTGGTGGATGGGTGCTTGGCTTGTCATATAACATGCTCCACTCTGCCCCGTGAGTCCCAGAGCACCAGTATACCAGCAGGCAGCTTGGCTCTGTGACTACCTGGAAGGAGCCCAGAAGCCCCGTGCTGTGTAGATTTCCCTAATGCAGTTGTGCTACCCCTATCCGTGAATCGCATCTGTCTTCATATTTGCTGCCTTCTTGCTGTTGCCTACTTTCTGTCTGTTTCAACTGTATTTTCTTTAAAAAAAAAAATGTATTATTATTGTTCATGTGTGGCATGCTACAGCACCACACATACAGAGGCCAGAAGGACCTCTACCTGTGTGTGAGTTCCAGGGCTGGAACTCTGCTGTTTCTGTTTTCCCTCAACTGTGTTATCTATGCTCCCCTCACACCTTCATTGATTTAGTTCTCTCTGCAAAACAGTTTCTTTAGCAGACGTAATAACCTGTTTTTCTCCTGGATCATTAGCACTGATCCTCAAAGCGACCGGACTCAGTCCACTGTCCCTCCACACTCCTGTCACTGCTATTCATTTAGAAATTGAGCAACAAGATACAGTAAACTCCCTCTCCTGTGATTTCACTTTCCTTTGACTTCTACCCAGTTGCAACACCATTTAAATTTACTCCTGCAGAGCTGTTGTGAAAGAGTGAAGGGACTAAAATGGGTGCCTGGCTTCAACCTTGACTTTTTCTCTTTGCTTGCTGACCTTCATGCTGCCTTTGATAAGGGTCACGTGATTCTCCTTGTCCCTTTCCAGACTCTGTATTTGAACTGCATCTATTGCTTCTTTGAATCCTGACCACTCTGTTGTGTTCTTTCCTCTCCATGTGCCTGGCATTTCCACAGTGCCTCTCCGCTGTGCCTTAGGCATGGGAGCTTCTCGAGCACCTCTGTTTTCCTTGTTTCCAGTGGACATCTGAGATTTTGCTTTTGTCTCTGGTGAAGACTGAATTCTTTGTGTTAGGAGTCATTGCTCTTTATTCTGGGGTGTAGAATTAAGAGCGCATCTGAACCTTCCTTATTTTCTCTCTTCAAGACTTTCTGCAGTCTCTTGAAACATTCCCCCATCACACACAAGATCTCTTCCAAATTACCCATCAAAGTTCTTCAGCCTTTGCCCAAGAGCATGTACCTTACATGCTGACAGACTTGGACATGAACTTTGCTGTCACTTTGGATAAGTTTCTCGGTTAGTTAAGATTAGCTCCTAGTCAAAACAATGACCTAAATAAAGTGACAGTTGTTTTCCTTTCACATTTAAGTAAAAGAGTTTGTGGTGGTTGGAATACACACACACACACACACACACACACACACACACACAGAGAGAGAGAGAGACAGCCATGGGAGTTGCACTATTAGGAGTCAGGAGGTGTGGTCTTGTTAGAGTGCGTGTGACCTTGTTAGAATGGGTGAGGCTTTGTTGGGAAAGTATGTCACTAGGGGATGGACTTGAGGTCTTAAATGTTCAACCCAGGTCTTGTGTTACATTCACTTCCTGCTGCCTGCCTAACTGGATCTAGAACTCTCAGTCACCTCCCAGCTCCAGGTCAGCCTGGATACTGCCATGCTTCCTGCTGTGATGATAATGGGCTAAATCTCTTGACACTTTAAGTCAGCCCCAATCAAGTGTTTTCCTTTATAAGAGTTTCCGTGGTCATAGTGTCTCTTCACAGCAATAGAAACCCTGACTAAGACAGAGTTAGCAGACAGCTAGGCATGATGGAAATACTTGTAATCCCTGTATTTGAAACACTAGCACAGAGGACTGCTGCAAATTTGAGACAGCCTGGGCTATATAATAAGACCTTGTCTCATCCCTGCCCCTACCCCCAAAGTTATGGTTGGTCAAGCCGGAAGTATTATGTATGGTTCTATAATCTGAGAAAACTGGTCCTATTTATTGGCTCTGTCATACAATGTGAGCCTTACATAATGTGTAGCTCTACCATACATAATAGGAGGCTCCAACTTCATGGTCCAAGGTGAAGCTCTGGTCACCACAGCTTGCTTCAGGTGGCAAAAAGAAAGGTTGGAAGAGGAGGGGACGGCATCAGCTTGCAGTCTCATGAGAAATTTTGTTGGGAGCTTTCAAATACTTACTACATCTCATTGCCTAGAACATAGTGCCCATCATCACTGCTTCCAACCATAGTCAGTCCCAGGCAGAGTGCAGGGTGGATCCATGCTTAGGAAGTAATGGGGATAGCAAGGATCTGAGCACGGACACCATAATCATCGAACGTCTCGCGCGTGTGCCCGTGTGCCCGTGCGTGGGTGCGTGCGTGTGTGTGTGTGTGTGTGTGTGTGTGTGTGTGTGTGACAACAGCTTCTGAACAGCAGTTTTCTTCTTTCATATTTCATATTGTTTAGAGGCAGTCTCATGCTCTTTCTGCTGCTGCCCAGGCCTGTGCTCTGGTCTTCACCTCCAGTCTTGCAGCAGGAGAGCTGGGGCAGGGAACACAGAGGCAGGGTGACTGTCGGGGGATCTAACTCGGGTTACCAGGATTGTTCGGCAAAGGCTTAACCACTGTCACCCTGCCTGTCTTCCTGATTCTTAATAAGAGATTCTTAGGGATCTTAGAAAAAAAATTTTAAAGATATCATCTCACTGTGTAACCCTGATTGGCTTGAAACTTACTCCGTAAACTAGGCCAGTCTCCAATTCACAGAGATAGGCCTGCCTCTGCTTCCCAAGACCTGGGATAAAAGGCATGTGCCACCACCATCCCTGGCCTGACATGGTTTAATATATACTTTAAACCTCCAAAGTTCTGTAAACATTATAAAGCCTGCTGGGTATGGTACCACATGCCTCTAATCCCAGCATTCTACATTAGACGTATCTGAGTTCCAGGCCTGGCAGGGATCGATGCACAGTCTCCAAACAAACAAACAAACAAAAAAAACCAAACACATTAACATAGTGTGTTTTCAATAATCGCCTTTCTAGCCCTCCATGCTTTCTTTCATGTGAACAAGTCTCAAGACGCCACATTATTGGTTTCAAATCCTATCTTAAGTATTTGAGCATTTATCCCAATTAGTAGTTGTCATACGGTTGGATTATGCCTTGTCACAGTGCGGAGATGAGCGTTTGAGTGCCAGAAACAATGTTTGTTGTTGTTTATCAAGACAGGGTCTCTGTGTATCTCTGGCTATCCTGGAACTCTTTGTAGACCAGGCTAGCCTCGAAATCACAGAGATCTGCCTCTGTCTTCTGAGTACTGGAATTAAAGGTGTACGGTACTACCCCAAGCATAGCAATGTTTTATTTCCTCAGTGACACCATGTATTTCATAGATTAAAAACACAGTATAGATTAAATGCTGGCTCATAAAATCAAGGGGACCTGACAGGAGTTCTGAATGCCACTCACTGAGTGTACACAGCCACTCACTCACTGGGAGTACACAGCCTTCACTCATTGGATGTATACCTGCAAACGGAGGTAGTAACATGGAGAATGCATAGCAAAGGAAGTGGTAACCTTCCCACTTTAATGTGGCCTTGCCTTTTCCATGAACCCTTCCTACAATGACCCATTTTAATCTATTTTAAACGTATTTTATACTGGTCATTGTTGTGGGTATCCAGGTAGGTCCCCTTAACTTCTAAATCAAACCTAACAAAATTTTCTCCAAATTCAGTTTATAACCCAAAGAACAACAAAATCATTCTGTATCTTTTGATCAAAAAAGCAGCCAAGCCTTTCTGTTCCTTCCCTTTGAAGTGAATAAGTTTTGGCTGATCAGTAATGAATCAGGGATGTTGCTAAACCTTTCCAGCCTCCATAAAGGTTCATGGTATTTTTGGCAACTATTAATCACTTACTTCATGCCAGTACTGTGCCAGGTCCTAGGGAAGCAACAGTAAGCAAAACCCAGTCTGGTGTTGGTGTTCACTGAGGTTGGGTTATTGAAGTCAGACAAGCGGCTGCTGAGAGCAAGTAAAATTTCCATGGTGATCGTTGCTGGGAAGGAGGCAGAAGAGGTCCATGAATGCACAGGCAGATGTGCTGCAGTTAGACTGAATGGTGACGGTGACGTTAGTGGCAAAGGGTGATGCGAAAGCTGCAGTAAGTAAAGGGGGACACAGAGTGGCTTCAAAGTAGCTCAGCTGTGAGCAGCTTAGGTATGGTCCTGTGGCTGCCCAGTACCGTCCATCGAAGGCTTTGCATACTGTTTGGAGCTGTCGTTCAAATAAGTATCTGTAGAGATGGAGACGTAGCTGAGTGATGATAGGGAACATAACTCTCAGGTACACACTCCTCGACCCTCTCCTTCACACTCAGAATGTAAAACAAATGCATATAATATGCAACTTCACTGTGTGCTTCTAGAAAGGGGGCCACAAAGCTCAGGAATTGTTCAAATATTTTTATTGCTTATCTGTGTTGCACTAACAAACTCTAAATAAATGTAGGGGTTTTTGTTTTGTTGTTGTTGTTGTTGTTGTTGTGTTTTGTTTTTGATGCACCAAGCAGATGCATCTGAAAACTCGCCTTAAACCATCCACTCCTAAAAAGACTGCAGTCAGGTGGCTGACAGGTCCCTGCAGGGCTCCTGACACAGTGGGAGACACATGGGAAGAGGACGTCTTCAAAGCCAGTTGCAAAGACTGGAAAGAATATATTTTTTCACATGTTTGTTCCCTTTTTGACTCTGCTGAAGGAAGACAAGAACAGTAAACTGAGACCTTCTCAGAGAGTCAGCTGGTCTGCATATCCTTAGCATAGAATTTAAAGGATATGGACCATTCTGAGATCTTTTGTAGAAGAGTCAGCTCCTGCAGCTGCACCGAACATGACCAGAGAGTGGGAAGCATGCAGTATTACAGGCTTGGCTGGACTCCTCTGCCTTTGATGGCGTATCTCAGGGCCAGGGGGCCATCCCAATGTCCAGTCCCTCTGTGTAGGCAGAAAGCAAGCTTGGCAGGGGTGGCATTGGCAGGGAATGTTTTTTGTCCTTGTCCTGTCTAGCAGAGCCAAGAAAGGAATGGACAGGGAAAAGCTGTTCCTCCTGAGTGTTAGTCACCAGCTTGCAGGAAACCTTCCTCGGTGTGTCTCCCACCACAGTGGGAGCATGTCAGAGACTGGACTGCTGCTTAATATTTTGTTTTTAGGAATGGATGCATCTAAGGTGATTTCTATGAATCTGGATTTCTGAAGTCCATCTCTCTAGGAGTAATTGGATGAGTTTGTTCCTGGCCCAGTTTCAGCACTGAGACTCTGTCCTCAGGCGAGCCGCTACTTGTCTCCTAGCTGTGTTTGTGAATCATGCATGATGCAGTTTCTCAAGGCACCAGATTTCAGGGAGTGTGAGGGAGTATGCATGTGTGTGAGAGGGTGTGTATGAGAGTGTGAATGTGTGAGAGGAGTGTGCATCTGAGTGTGTGTGAGTGTATGTGTGTGTATATATGAGTGTATGTTTGAGAGTATGTATACTGGGCCAGAAGGTTGAAGATCGGATGCTCCAACGTTCTGTAGTATAGGGACTGTCCAGGTGTTCAGCGGTCTCTATAAATTGGCTATGTTTTAGAAGCTATGCTTTGTGCTTCCCATAATTTCAGTTAACTCAGTCATTCTGGATTTCTGATGGAGTTGAAAACTTATAGTCTCATAGCCAATCCTTGCTATTTACTTTGAGAGAAAATATTTGAGAGGATGGTTTTCAGCTGACATTCATTCTAAAGTCAAGGAAAAAAAAAAAAAAAGCCAGCTTCAGAACTAAGTCTTTTATTTAAGAGAGATGACAGAGGTTCTGCTTAGTCAACAAAATGATGGACTGGGTATTAGGTCTATCTTGCACCTTACTGACATAAACTGGTATAGTTATGCTCTAACTGTATTTTGAGAGAAAAGTTTTATTTTAACAGGAAGGGTGATATGTAGGAGGAGCTACGGTGGGAGGAGTAAGGAGAGGAGGAGTAAAGAGAGGAGGAGGAGAAAGAGAGGAGGAGCTAGGTGATGAGAGAGAAAGAGAGAGGGGGCCAGACATGGAGGCAGATGTTCACATGTCTCCGCCAGTCAAAGATAGTTGATATATCTAGGTTGGGTATTAGGTTACACTTCTGATTGATATTGAGCATTACCAAATTTATAAAGCCATTGGTTAACATTAAAAAAATTGTATAAAAGCAAAAAGGAGAAGGGGGTATGGGATAGGGGTTTTCTAGGGAGGGGAAATGGGAAAAGGGGATGGCATCTGAAATGTAAATAAAATATCCAATAAAAATAAATAAATAAATAAATAAATAAACTTTAAATGTAAAAAAAGAGTATGTATACATGAAAGTGTGTATTTATGTGTGAATGTGTATGTGTGAGAAAGTGTGAGTGTATGTGAGTGTGTATGTGAGTATATGTGTGTGTTTGTGTGTATGAGTATGTGTGTGTGTGACTATGTGAGTGTGTGAGTATGAGTGTGTATGTGTGTGTGAATGTGTATGTGTGTTACTTAGGTTCCTAGGATTACCCCCCACCCCCAGGCAATTTGTGCTGTGCTTGCGCTATCTCCAGGAGCCAGAAGTCTCTGTCACCTTTCCCCACATAACCTTGTGACTGGGCTCTTTGCTTTGGGTTTCTCCTGGTACTGGGAATTCCTATTAGGGCCACTCAGAGCCCATCGCTGTAGAAGATGCCACTCCTCCCTGATGAATGTACCTGAGGTCTTCTCCTCAGTTGTGACCTTTGCCCTTCCCTGGTCACCTTAGGTGAGGCATCCAGGCCTTGCTCTCCCATTCCCCACTGGGCCTGGTTTATCTTGGTTTATGATGTTTGTATTCTGTCCCCCTTACCAACACCAGGGCGTGAGTTCTGTGAAAGCAGACTTTGCCTCTACTCTTGATTGGCTCTTAAGCATGCCAGTAGCGAGCTTCCCAGAACTGCCATGTGAAATAGCGGACAAATAATTTGACCCTGTTGGTCATTAAATTGGCCTGTGATGGCTGCTTCACAGAAAAAGCAGGGCCTGGGGTTGCTGTGCTAATGATTCTTCTTTTCCCTCACAAAATGTGCTTACTTTTAGATCCCCTCACCTTTTTTTTTCCCAAAATAGCCCAGCGTTTACCCGTTTCCTCTAGCCAGTGACCCCTAGGACTGAGTCTGTTCTCCCCTCTCTGCTCCTGCTTATGTTGTTGGCAGCTGGTATAGTTGATGCGGAGACCGCATCCTTCACCCCTCCCTCTGCATCCTTCCTCTGCACAGCTTCTTAGCTGTGTGAGTCTGTGCGGAGCATCAGTGGCTATCTTCTCCCTGATATCACTGAGTTTGTAATTGTGACCTTTTCTCCCGGATCCACCGTTGAGGAGGCCAATTGCTTATGTACACACTGCAGGGATCTTCCTGAGAGACAAATCTCACCATATCGGGGTGGCGTGGGTGCAAACGCCCAGGTGTGCAGAATCCTGATGTCTCCAGTTGTCTGGTCTTAGCGGCTGTTCAGCACCACCTGCTACCATTCAGTGGCTTCTGTATCCCCGGTGGTTTCACCATGGACACGGTGTGCACATTGATGCCTGTCTTAAGTTGTCTATAATGCAGGGGAGTGGGGTGGGGACAAGATAGCTGCCCTCTATGGCAATGTTTCCTCCTGCTACCTGGGTGCTCCTGATAAACTGGCACTCATCTTTCAAGCCTGGTTCTTCTGAAGACTTTGGCTGGCATCTTTCTTCCATCCCCATGCTCCTCCCCCTCCTCCATGCTACCTCTGAGAACAGCTTTGCCTCCTCTCTGGTATTCCTGGGAGATGACAGGTGTCTATTACTCATCTTTTGAGCTTCTCGGACCCTGACACACCGCAGACAGTCAACAAACATATGCAGGAAAGAACCAGGGAAGGACTTCAGTCCACACACCGTGATCCCAGAGATAGATTTTACTGACTTTTGACTGGTGTTTTGGAAGAAATCTCTTTAAAGATTAAGTTATAAGACACGCTATGAATGCTGTTACTATCCCAGTTAGGTTTCTGTTGCTGTGATAAAACACTGATCAAAAGCAGCTTAGGGGAGAGAAGGGTTTGTCTGGGTTACTGCGACAGCTGTTCATTGACAGAAGCCAAGGCAGGAACTCCAGGTAGGAACCTGGAGGCCGGAACCGATGCAGAGGCCATGGAGGGTACTGCTTCTTGCTTGCCTCCCTGTGGCTTGTTCCCCATGGCTTGCTCAGCCTGCTTTCTTATACAACCCTAGGGGTGGCTCCTCCCACAGTGGACTGGACCCTCCCACATCAATTGTTAATCAAGAAAATGTCCCTCAGATTTGCCCATAGTCCAGTGTGATGGTGATAGTTCCTCACGGTCCAGTCTGATGGTGGTAATGCTTCAGGTGAGAGCTTCCCCTCTTCTCTGGCAAAGTTAGTTTGTGTCAAGTCAGTAGAATCAAGCCAGTCTTGCTATCATTTGGAGAGTCAGAGCTCATGACGATTGAACATTAACCCGATTCTAGATTTGGTGGCTTACCATGGACACTGGAGACAGTACTTGTCTGGCATAATCCTGCTTTTTCTCTTTATCTGAAGTAATTTTTTAGGTGGTCCACATAGACCTGTGCCTCAGGTGTTCAGAGCCACTTGTTTAAAGACAGAGGCTAACATTTTTCATGGTTGCTTTATAAGTACAAAGCATGACATTTATCATGATATAAATACTGGTTTGTTTTTTTTTTTTTTTTAAACAATAATTTAAATGCACCCGATTGAAGCTAAATTAAATACCAAAATGGCTTGGTGCCCCATTGCTGCTTATTTAAAAAGTCTTTAAAAAATTTGCTACAGAAGTCAGGAAATTCACATAGTTTTGATAATGAATCTCCTTTTATTTTCTCTGAAGCTCGATCTGAGTGTGACATGCATATATTCTGAAGTCGTGCTCCTCGCCTGCCGCCTGACAGTATAGTGACTCATTTGAGTTTCACCTGGCTTGGGTCAGAAACAGCATAGATCTTAGTGAACACACCTCCTGGGTGTGTCTGTGAGGATATGTTTCTAGATAGGAATTACTGAGGGGTGAGAGGGGGGACCCACCCTGAGTGTGGGTGGGACCTTCCCCTTTTATCAGAGGCCCAGACTGAAGCTCTTGAGAGCCTTCCAGATATCAACCCTGAAGCTGCAATCTCCTGCAGCTATGCCTTCCCGCTTGGAAGGACTTCCGTCCCTGAACAGTGAGTCAGATCCTTCCTCTCCTAGCTTCTCCTCAGGGATCTGGTCACAGCTGTTGTGGAAACAGATCCATGGGGAATATGGGGCTGAGTTAAGTAAGTCCTCAAACCCTGATGGGTTTTTCTTCCAATGTATTGCTGGCTCCTTGTCAACGATGAGTTATCCTTATAAAAGGCCTCAAGGATTGGGAAACTTGACTTAAAAACACAGAACTGTGATGGATAACCTCTGGAGTCGGTGACTCGGGCAACCCCAGTTTTCTCAGGACTATATTTGATTTCTTGTTCATAGGCTTACCGTTTGCTATAGGCCTTTAAAACATCAATTCCTTAACAGACTTGAGCATTTAATATATGAGTCAGGCATCGCACTAGGTACTGGGAATAAGTCCAACGATGAAGCAAACAGAGGAGAAAATGCTTTATATAAGTGCATCCCAAAGCAGTAAAGGTGTGCAATGGGCAAACGCAAGTTGGGAGTTATATAACGGAGGCTATGATGAGGCAGATCAGTGAAGAGCCTGAGCATACTTAGGGCAGGGTGGCTAGGTGGCTAGGGCACTCATCCTGGAGTAGACAATTTGTTCAGAGAGAGGCTGGCCTCAGACTCCCCATGTACTGAAGAATGACTGTGAATCTGACCCTCCTGTCTCCTCGGCCTCTGAGTGCTGGGAGTTGTGTAGTACTGAGGACCGAAGCTGGGCTTTGTGTACAGCAGGCAAGCACCTGACTCTGATGGACACTTCTGAGAAGCCCAGACTTCAAGCCATTGAGTTTGTCTGATGAACTAGATCAAGATCGAGGGACCGCGTGACTGTGTGGAAGAGACATCATAATTTTTCTGTTTTTCACTTTTGAGTATTATGTTCTTGAGAACCTTTCCCAGGCTGTACACATACTGCTATGATGAAATGGTATTCAGCCTTGATCCTTACCGAGAACCGAATGTCCACACTCATGTCTGTATTTTATTCTGCCCTTCATTCTTTCCTAATAAGATGTTAAGGTTGAGAAAAGCAGAGTGAAACATTCCCTAAAGGGAGTATTATGGTCCCTCCTTTAATCCCAGCACTGAGGAGGCATAGGCTGGGCACCTTGGACTACTGGGATTCACTCCCTGGTCTCCAGGGTCTCACTGTACAGCCTTGGCTGTCCCAAAACTCAACTGTGGAGAATAATCTGGCCTTGAATTGGGTTAAAGGTATACACTACCACACCCAGCTTCATCTCCAAGCTTTTCCATGCTATGGTCTGAATGTCTTTGACTCCCAGCCTTTACAGGTAGTAACCCAACAATGAAGAGTAGGCCTCTGGGAAAAGATTGGCTCATGAGGAGTCCTCATGGATACGGTGAGATGAACATCCACACAGAGTGAGACCCAGACGAGTTTGTCTGCCCTTCTACTGTGTAAAGTTAACAGCAAAACACCAGTCTCAGACATTCAGTGTATCAGGGCTCTCTCAAAATATAAAAATCACAAATATGCACACATCCCAGAAAAAAATTGGCAAGAACTCAGGATGCAGGGGAGAGATGGATAGACAGACAGACAGATAGACACAGAAACCGGCAAATGGTTGATAGATAGATTGATAGATAGATATATAGATAGATAGATGCATACATACATACATACATGTATACATACATACATATATACATACATACAGAGACATGATAGATAGATAGATAGATAGATAGATAGATAGATAGATAGATAAGATACATACATACATGCATACATATATACATACAGAGACAGATGATAGATACATACATACATACATACATAGGCAGACAGATGATAGATACATACATAGATAGATGCATGTATACATACATACATACATACATACATACAGAGACAGATGATAGATACATACATACATAGGCAGACAGATGATAGATACATACATAGATAGATGCATGTATACATACATACATACATACATACATACAGAGACAGATGATAGATAGATAGATAGATAGATAGATAGATAGATAGATAGATACCTCAGAGAGCTGGGAATCTTGAGTGTTTCTTCAGTGACTTTGAAAAGACAGTGTTAGGGCTTAGAAGACCTGAAGGTGTAGACAGAAGAGGAGTGGTCAGTGGGAAAAGCCCTGTCCCTCTTACAGCCAACACAGTGACTTCCTTCCTCTCTGTGACACAAAAGTCACCCCCACCCAGGAATTTCCTCTGGGCACATTTTATAGAGGAGCTTGGAAGATAAGTTTGTCACTGTCTAGGGAGTCTCCTCAAGTGGCTTATCTCCTCGGCCACACTTCCTTAGCAGATGGCTCAGCTCTTTCAGCGTTACAAAGTAACGGATAGTTGAAAGTTGCCATTATCCACACAGTTAGATCAGTATATGGTTTCCAAAAGCAGGTAGCAGTTAAAGGTTTTAATTTGCATATTTGATTTTTTTTTTTTTTAGTAAAGTTTAGCTAGCTTTGTAATCTTAGGTGCTTATTAATTCTTTCTCCTATAAGAACTGGCATTTACTGAATCAATCAATCTCTCTCTCTCTCTCTCTGGCCATGGCTGTCCTGGAACTTAGAACTTGCAATATAGACCAGGATGGCTTCAGAGATCTGCCTATCTCTGCCTCCAGAGTGCCACCACACCTGGCCTGTGTTTACTGAATTTTAGAGTTTTCTATTGTTGATTTGATGGAGACAAAGCCTACTTTTCAGACTTGCCCTTTAAGGCATAGAACACTTTGACAGAAGAAACTCTAGCCTTTCTCTCTCAATTAGCCAAAGGCCACTCACTCTCTCCTTCACCTCCACCCCCAGAATTAGGAATTTCTAGCCTACGTTTTGTCGCTATGCCTTGTTGCTATAGTGATGGGCACCGCCACTATATTCGATACTTGTCTTCATGGGTAGCAGACCTGGAGCAGGGCAGTGGAAGAGATGCTGGGGTTATGGGCTAGTACTCTTGTCCTGTCCCTACCCAGGAGTTATGAGGGTGAAGAGTGATGGGGTTGGGGGCGGGTGCATCTAAGAAGAGTTTAGTGCATTTGTTAACTCTGCAGGGGAGAGTACTGTGTGGGTAATGCTTACGAGTCACAGGCTATATGGCTTAATTTTCCATTTTTCAGCCTTATCTTTGCATGGAGATGCCTGCTTAGGATTCCCCCTCTTATAAGGTACTTGCTTTTATTAAATGTTCTTCTGACTTCATAAGAAGCAACCCTGATGACCCCTGAAGTTTTTAAATGTGGTCAATTAATGCATACTTATTCTATGTTTGTCTTAAAAATGATGATGAAATAGTTTCCAGCTCTTGGAAATTTGCTATATCAGGAAGACCCCGAAGCTGTCCACATCTCCCTTTTAACTTACATGCATATTTATTCTTTCTGTAGCACAGCTTTAAGGATCATGTTCCCAGGACGCTCAGAAACTACCCAGACATCGAGCAACCTGACCCAGTTGCTCAATTCTAAACAACTGTTTTAAATTTATCTCTAAGTTGTTTTTAAATTTTACCTTGCTTATTCTTTTTGTGTAGGTAGCATGTACAATAAGACATAATTTAACACTGTGTTTAGATGATAAAGTTAGGGTTCATTCATCATAGACAAAAGCACTTACACGTTTTATCAGCTTGGTTCCAAATGAAGACGAAAGCATGGTGATAAATGACTCTATGTAACCAAAATTAATTACCAGCGACACTGCAGGAAGCAAGAATGTTGGAATGATAGAGTAGTGCAATCACTTCTGCGCCATACTTACACCAAGACCAGCACAGGAACAGCTCAGAGTAAATCAAGGGTTTGTCAAGGGTTCGGAGCTACATAAACAAACTGATATACAGGCCTGCTACTCTGGGGCATGAGAAATTGGATTATTTTTCCCATTCTTGCTCCTTTGCCCATAGGGCTTCTTCCTTTTCACCCAGTGAGCTTGTATTTGACAGTTTATGTTTGGAGCCAATAGCACACTACAATTTTTAATATACTGCACACGGTGTTTCCACTTGGCCAAGCCAGCTTTTCCCCTTTGTAGTTCAAAGGGAAGGTGGACTGGAGTGGATCTGCAATGTGCACACTGACTCTGGCTTGAAGGGAAGGGGGCATGCTGACCCTGGCCCAGGCTCCACCTGAGCTGTGCCTGGAAGCTCCTTTTTAACTCTGTGCCCAGCACACAGCTTTCCAGAGAGTGGTTCAAAGACAAAAAGAAGCAGAAGGTGATACTGGCTTTGTTTAGGCAAGCGGCACTGGCAGCCATGCGGCTGTACTGGAGGTAGAGGGAGATTATCTTGAGAGACCTGGATGTGATGGTGTAAAGAAAGGAACCTAATACCAAAACAGTCTGAGGGGGAAACTTGTAAGAGTGAATGTTCTCTTTTTATCAGAAGGATTCTATGGTGGTTTAAATAGATTTAGCCCCCACAAACTCATGTGTTTAAATGCTTCGCCAAAGGGAAGTGGCACTATTAGGAGGTGTGAACAACACCTACTCGTTGAAGTAGGTGTGGCCCTGTTGAAGTAGGTGTGGTCCTGTTGAAGTAGGTGTGGCCTTGTTGCAAGAAACATGTTACCATGGGCACAGGCTTTGAAGGTCACCTATGCTCAAGCTATGCCCAGTGTGTTACACAGTCTCCTCTAGCCTGGGGATCAAGATGTAGACCTCTCAGCTCTTTCTCCAGCACCATGTCTACCTAGGTGCTGCCATGTTCCCTGCCGTGATGATAATGGACTGAACCTCTGAACGAACCTGTAAGCCAGCCCCAATGAAATATTTTCCTTTGTAAGAGTTGCCTTGGTTGTGCTGTCTCTCCACAGTAATAAAACCTTAACTAAGAATGATCCTATTATAATTACTGGTCAACTATGCCTACAGACACTTATAATGGTTAGTATGACTCGCATGTTTTGTCACCTTACAGAGGTGGAATGGATTAAGTTCTCCACCAGATCCTCATGTTTTATGTAATTCTCCATGTGAGTGTCTTCTAACAGTCAATGAGAAGAGGTCTGAAGGAAATGAAGTTGGTTGTGCAGGGAGAATAAACTCCTTCCCCACAGGTGGGTGTAGTTTTGACCAGGTAGGATGGAGCTCGGACACCAGGACACCATGGGCGAGATTGGTCGAGTTTATGGCCTAGGAGAACAGAGGCTGCATTTGTGAGCAGTTTCCTCTTTCATGAGCCACTCTTCCCTGACACCTTGTGGGTGGAGGTAGATTTCACCGCTTTGATGTTTTCATCAGTGTGGAAGTGGAAACTAGGCCAGCAGAAATTATTTCTGTTTGGACTAATGATGAAGTTGGCATCTTGGATAATGTTAAGGTTGATGACAATAGGGATGCATGAAAGTTCCTTCTTGTGTGCATCTCCTGTACTGTGGGTCTAAAGCAGGTGATTCGGATACTGATTTGAACAAGGGTTAAACTTGGTTTAGTAGGAAGTGCCTGTGATTCCAACCCATGGGAGGTAGGGGCTGAAGGATTATGAGTTTAAGGTTTCATCCTCAGCTAAGTAAGTTCCAGGCCTGTCTGGGCTACATGAGGCCCTGTCTCAAACAAAAACGGGTCGGGAATACAGCTCAGTTTAATGGAGCCCTGGATCTCTCTCAGCTGGTAAGCTGTAGTGTAGTGTGTAGCCAGAACTCTTGGAAATAAAGATAGGAAAAGCAGAAATTCAGTATTGTCTTTAAGCAGGGCTAGGAAGGGCCTGAGATAGGTCCCTGAGTGACGGAGAGATGATGACTGGTAATTTCAGTAACTACTTTCTTGATATTAGTAACCATCTAAGTTTGTGGAATACGGTCATTGGTGATAGTCTTAGAAGAGGGTCAACATCCTAGGAGCCTTAGGTATAGAGCCAGCCACTGTCGTGTACTGGAAAGACAGGATTGAAGAAAGTCATGGGTCTTTAAGACTTGAAGTCAAGATATGAAGACATACCTTGCTTTCATGGCTTCCAGGTTGATTCTTATTTTTTGAACCCATGCCTACCTTTAGGCCAGGTTGTAGAGAGGAGAATCTTCTTTTTGGGCAAGCTTGTGAAGTCTGGGACATGTTCCTCACAATGGCCTTTCTTCAGTAGTTCCCATGACTCTCAGGATTACTGAGCAGTCCCTCTGCCAGCCCCCTCCATCAGGAACGTGTATGTGTGACCAGAATACAATCATTGAGTGACCATTTGCCCTCCACCCTGTCAACAGATTTGGTTCTATGAGGTGGGGGTGGCTCCTCTGTGTTGATGCCTCTGGTGTTGGCATTGTTGGTTTTCCAAAGCCACCCACTAGGCAGGGGCCACTCCCAGTTCACTGAGTGCATGTGCATGTTAGTTCATTCTATCCACTGTTCATTCCATCCACTTCACACGCACCTCCCTCTTTCTGGCAGAGCCCTGGAAAGTAATCATACAGATGCTAACTATACTGCCAAGTTTAAATAACTCACAGACTTGTCTCATTTCTTACCTGGTCAGTAAGAAAGCCCACAGGGCTGTTGTTGGTGTTACATCATTGATAGGAAGCACTGGGATACCCATGTTTGATCATCTTCTCATTAACTCTGATGCTTTGACTACACCGAGTTTATTCATTAAACTGAGCCTCACCTTGGCTGCTTCCTAGGGCCTGTGGGTCCTCACTCAGGGCTTCATTTGTCTTATCTGCCTGGGAGGGGCTAGTCGGGAAATCTACATCTTACTTATGATAAACATGTGTCAGTTCAGTTAGGGAGGGCTTTAATTGACTTTTTCCTCCATGTGAAAGTAGACACAAATCACTGCTGTGAAATTAGGCTTGGATTTAAAAGGAAGACTGCAGATAAATTGGACTTTTGGTTTTTTTTAATGGTTTTAGATTCACTTATTTTATGTGTGTGTTTTGCCTGCATTTGAATGTACTGAATATGTGTCTGATGCCTGCCAAGGTCAGAGTCAGCTGTTGGATGCCCTGAAAACAGAGTTATGGGTGGATGTAAGCCACCACATGGCTTCTGGGAATCAAACCTGGCTCACTAGTAAGAGCAACAAATGCTAAGCCATCTCTCCAATACTACCAAAAGAAAAAAGAAAATTATTATAGCGGTCCCAGGACCAGAGCAGAATAGCCTGTGAATCTCACCATTGTCCCACAGATGGGAAAACACAACCAGTCATTCTTCACATTGTCAGTGCATACACTGAGATACAGGATTAGAACCATGGAAGTGTTGGGCCCTAATTGGTCTTCAGTACTCAGAGTGCTCAAAGAAACATACATCTAGAACATAAAAAATAAAATACAAATTATTTTCTTTGTTAGGTGTCTGAAAGATCACAAAGTTACTGACCTTGCCAGTCTCATTATTGAGCAGTCTGTGCAAAGAGAGTTGATTCTATTATGACCTCATTTTTGAAAAAGCAAGCAAGTTGCGATGTTTGAAATTGCTGTGTATGCTTTTAGAGAATGCAGATGTGAGTCCATACGGCGACTGTGTGCAATCAAGTTTGACTGGAAACGTCAGATGGAAGGAAGTTAAGTTCTTGGTACATCTTGTGTGTCTTTCCTCTCCTGTAAATTCTCAGGGCTGTTGCACATGATGGTCAAGTCTTTAAAGAGTTCATTTTAAACAAAATGTTTCCTCCTCTCACACGGTTTTTTATCTTGGTGTTTATCATCCCAGTGCTGGGATCTGAAGTGTTCTCTGTGTATTTCTGGGACTCTGACCTGATAATCTCATTTGGATTTACCAGACGCAGCAGCTGCCGTTTTCACAGACTATTGCAAAGTCGCATTAAGGTCTCAGATTGATAAAAACCCTTCTTAGGGTTGGCCTAGATTATTCATAGATTTTTACAAAATACAAACCTTACCCCCAACCCTTGTAATTGCCATTTTCTTGTAAGAAAATTTACACTGGTGTTAATCATATCCTAGAACACGTGCTATCCAAGCCACACCTTTTTGCTGCTCTCCATTCGTTGAACATGAGTGTGGTTTGTAGAGTCAGATTCCCTTGGTAAATCCATCTCCCGTCCCCTCCCTCCCCCTCCCCCTCCCCCTCCCCCTCCCCCTCCCCCTCTCCCTCTCCCTCTCTTTCAGAGCACAACAAGATGTCAAGTCCCTTTGTGATTCAGTAGTGTCTGACAGTATTTGATAGACGTTTGCCAGCCAATTTTAAGGGATCCATTGGTTTTGGCAAAGCAGAATGTAACACTGAGAAGGCAAAGCCTCTGAGAATGTCTGATACAGAATGATAACCATTTCATTAGATCATTCTGCAGCTTTATTTGAAGAGGAAATCACATGTTGGATCTTGCATTTTCCTTTCATTATTTAACGCAACAGGAATACTTCGCTGCTCCTTGGCAATGCTAGCAATCCCCTGTGGACGGCTCTTCAGCTCACCCCGTTCTGACGTGATAGAGAACACGGCGTTACCCTTACATCCCCCTGGTTTGTTTGTTGACTATGAACAACATCCAGTCTGAGCCATTTCTCTTTACCCATTTATTTTCCCTTTTGAGAGTTTTAATTTGTTCTCTTCCTATATTCAGGACCAAAGCCATAGATTTCTTTGTTGTCTCCCTATACAACCAATTATTTCTGCATATACAGGGAACAGTGTACCTCACTTTCAGAGGTGTTATTAGAGACACGATCACAGTGGATTATGACAGTTTCCTGAAGGAGACTGGCAGCAGCTGTTTTGTTTTTATGGGTAGGCTCAGAGGACCCACCCAGTATATGCAGCGTAGCACAGAAGAGAGACACAGACATAGGTCCCTGAGCTCTGGTGTCCCTTTCCACCACACTATCCCGATTGCCTACCCAGATAGTGTTCAGTTTGCAAAGACACTTTTCACACAAGGAATTCAGTCAGTATACATACATACATACATACATACATGTATGTAAACTAATAATTAGGTCTTGCAATACATATATAATCAGAGAGGTTTCCTGCCTTTTAAGTCAGTGACAGTGTGAACATCCAGCTTGAGAACAGCAGGCCAGCGATCAGGTTGATGGTCCAAGGAACTCCCCTCACAAGGTCAGCGGAAATACTGAGGAAGGGATGCTGTGGGATCTGGAACGGGGTGTGTGCAGCGCTAGAATAATCGGGGGTGACATCATCTGCTCAGCATCTGCTGGAAAACGCATGGGTGTGGTCAGGCAGGTGCCGATCATTGTTAGACATTGTGAGAAAAGCACATGGGGGACCCTTGGGTGTCTTTCCTATTCCATCATGTTATATATCTTCCTAGTACAGTTTTTAAAAGAAAAAAAAAATAAAGTTTACAATAAAAATGTTGGTCAGTTGGACCTTGGAGCTTTGCTTAAATGTAGTAAGCTCAGGGTGTGGTCTCGGTC